>NC_139219.1:274840552-275115552 GCF_055691185.1 Crinia signifera
CTGTACACCAGCACAATCACTGCACACCAGCACATATACTGCCCACCAGCACAATCACTGCACACCAGCACATATACTGCCCACCAGCAAAGCTACTGCACACCAGCACAGGTACTGCACACCAGCACAGGGTACTGCACACCATCACATACACTGCACACCATCACATACACTGCACACCAGCACATATACTGCCCACCATTACAGGTACTGCACACCAGCACAATCACTGCACACAGCACATATACTGCACATTAGTACAGATACTGCACACCATCACATACACTGCACACCATCACATACACTGCACACCAGCACATATACTGCCCACCATTACAGGTACTGCACACCAGCACAATCACTGCACACAGCACATATACTGCACATTAGTACAGATACTGCACACCATCACACGTAGTGCACACCAGCACAGGTACTGCATACCAGCACATATACTGCAAATTAACACAGATGCTGCACACCAGCACATATACTGCAAATTAACACACATGCTGCACCCCAGCACAGGTACTGCAAACCAGCACAATCACTGCATACAGCACATATACTGCACATTAGTACAGATAAGTCACACCATCACAGGTAGTGCACACAAGCACAGGTACTGCATACCAGCACATATACTGCAAATTAACACAGATGCTGCACACCAGCACAATCACTGCACACCAGCACATATACTGCCCACCAGCAAAGCTACTGCACACCAGCACAGGTACTGCACACCAGCACAGGGTACTGCACAACATCACATACACTGCACACCAGCACATATACTGCCCACCATCACAGGTACTGCACACCAGCACAATCACTGCACACAGCACATATACTGCACATTAGTACAGATAAGGCACACCATCACAGGTAGTGCACACCAGCACAGGTACTGCATACCAGCACAGATACTGCACACCAGCACATATACTGTAAATTAACACAGATGCTGCACACCAGCACAATCACTGCACACCGGCACATATACTGCTCACCAGCAAAGGTACTGCACACCAGCAAAGGTACTGCACACCAGCAGAAGTATTGCATACCAGCAAAGCTACTGCACACCAGCACAGGTACTGCACACCAGCAAAGTGACTCCAAGCCAGCACAGGTACTGCATACCAACACCTGATGTAACTATAAGAGGCACAGAACACAGATAAGTGGAAAAAACTGTACTGAATTTCATACTTTAACCTAGCAGGAACGGAACGTGTTCCTTAGTAAAATATTATTATTATCATTATGATTATTATTATTATTATTATTATTATTGTTTTTTTGTGGTTGTTATTATTATGTAATAAATGATAATAATAATAATAATAACAACAACAACAATAATAACAAAAACAATAATAATAATAATAATAATAATAATAATAATAATTAATAATAATAATAATAATAATAATAAAAGTGAAGTGTTCTCTGTTGCATGCAGCGCCATAAATCGGAACCGTAGAAGAAACTGAGCTAGCACAGCGGTCCCCCCAAGTGAGAACTTAAGCAATGACTGCAAACACAGAAAGCCAGCAGGCTCCTGACAAATGCATAGGGCATGGTGTTATATTGGGAGAAACGAGGGACAAATGGTCTCCACATAGGAAACATCATTCACAAATGACATGGATGCCGAGAAATTAAACATTGTAATCCCTGGAGCATTTCACTACATCACAATGTTTTCCTGGCTATCCAAAAGTCTCTACAGATAAAACTCCCCTCAGCCCCGGCCCCACCCCCTCTCGTACCCTTTTTTTCTGTTACATGACATCACTGTCACAAACACACCTCTGACGTCACTTATTTGTGTTCTTTGTGAGTTTAAATGAGCTGGATAGACTTTTGGTAACTCGTCGACGTCATGTAACTCATGTGCGACAGGTTACAGCCCGGTACAACGTGCAATGAGAGTATATACATTCCTCTCTCAGCCAACACTGACATCATGGGTAACATCGGTGTGTTGCTGTGCTTAGCATTGTAATGGGGCACCAAAATAATACGTTCCCGTTATTGTTACACATTTATGTGACTGCATGTGCACCCATTGCTGCTCAGCACGAAGCTACAGTACTGTTATGTGAGCAGCGGTATCCTTCCTCCGTATGCTGTCATCACCATCCTCTGAGCACTTATAAGATGATGATAACAACCCCCCCCCCCCTCATAATATAATATCACTAGGAGCATGGCAATGACATGCCACGCAAATGACCACGCAGCAGTGGGGAACTAGCCTCGCACAGATTTCACGCACCTCATTCTGCCGATGCTATATTTTACACTGGATTAGTACATAGCTCGTCACAGGCGTAGAGGGGAAAGTGGGATCGGCAGCGATAATTCTTCCCTACATGCGATGATTGATTGTTTCTTCTTTTTTTATTTAATTATTACATTTTATAGTTAAACAGAAATAATACAATTGATTGATTGGTTCTTACACACAACTATTATTAGAATATACATTTAGATATATAAAGAGAGAGAGGATAAATATTAGACAGATATGGTAATACATGAGATGATGAAGCTCTCTCTCTCTCTCTCTCTCTCTCTCTCTCTCTCTCTAAATAAGGATTTATAACATCCTTATTTGTGTTCCCCATGTAATTCCAGGACATTCCATGTAATAACCGACAATGAACATTATTAATATTATTAATTAGCACTGAATTGATGAAATTGGAAGTTACAAATAAAATGTAAAATTAGTATTTATTAGCAGAAACTGATTGATTGATTGATTGATTGATAGACAGATAGACAGATAGATAGATAGATAGATAGATAGATAGATAGATAGATAGATAGATAGAAACACACACACAAACAGATGTAGATAGATAGATAGATAGATAGATAGATAGATAGATAGATAGATAGATAGATAGATAGATAGATAGATAGAAACACACACACAGATGTAGATAGATAGATAGATAAATAGATAGATAGATAGATAGATAGATAGATAGATAGATAGATAGATAGATAGATAATAGATAGATGGATAGATAAATAGAAACACATACACATACACACAGATGTAGATAGATAGATAGATAGATAGATAGATAGATAGATAGATAGATAGATAGATAGATAGATAGATAGATAGATAATATATAGATGGATAGATAAATACACATACACACAGATGTAGATAGATAGATAGATAGATAGATAGATAGATAGATAGATAGATAGATAGATAGATAGATAGACAGATAGATAGATGGATGGATAGAAACGCATACATACACAGATGTAGATAGATAGATAGATAGATAGATAGATAGATAGATAGATAGATAGATAGATAGATAGATAGATAGATAGATAGATAGATAGATAGATAGAAACGCATACATACACAGATGTAGATAGATAGATAGATAGATAGATAGATAGATAGATAGATAGATAGATAGATAGATAGATAGATATGATATATAACTCAAGGCAAGGAATGCCGCAATGATGATTGTCATGCAAGCAGATGGGCACTTGGGAGTGCCTGCTCAGGTGTACCTGTGGCTGGGAATATGCAGGCGTTTGATGTGTATACGAGTTATATTGTCAGTGCCCCTTTCTGTTGTGTGTCCTTTTATTCTGTTGCTTTATTCTGCATCAAACACAAAACAACTAAAGGTAGAAAAGATCAACTCTCCTGACAGGGGGCCTATTGTCCTGCTGAGTGATAAGCTCCTGTCTTAATAGACTGTATGTGTCCTTTAAGGCAGAGAGAAGCACCTATTTATTGGTTTAGTGCAGGTCTCTGGGAATGTCTTAGCATATGTTAATGCCCCACAGAAAAAAGGCTGACTTTCATGTTGGCTATTAGTTACTAAATGACCCGAAATGGCAATACCGGGGGCTATCATACTGATTATTTACCCATTACAATTAACTGCAGGGGAAACACCTCGATCCCGAACAGTTTCTGCTGAGTGTTTTGACAAATTAAGATTGTATATAAAACAAATAGAAGGCGACTCTACAGGAAACCCATAATAGGAGAACACAAATGGTTATACAGATAACTCCAATTACTGGGGACTGATATACTCACAGGCTCATTGGACACATTTATCGTGCTCGAAAATAGATTACGACATAATAATAATACTACTAATAATACTACTACTAATAATAATAATAATAATAATAATAAAATATCCAAATTAAACTGAAATAATATTGTTATTATTATTTATTATTATTTATTATTATTTATTATTATGAATAATTAACAAACCCAAATTCATATTTAAGATCGGAAACACATCATGCACCAAAATATTACTGATTCCGCGATTTAGAAATAGTCGATGTTAGCAACCAATTTAAATGAATTATGTGATATTTGTGATTTATTTAAAACCACATCTCATGTTTGCGGTTCTGGAAACTGTTTCCTTAAAGTTTCATTCCTGTTACTCTAACGAATTTGAAAACATACATGGTTTTTATAATCACCACTTAGATTTACGCACTACAGGAAACATTATATATATATATATATATATATATATATATATATATATATATATATATATATATATATATATATATATATATATATTTATATATATATAGTAACATATAGAATTGGAGGGATTAGCAGTCACTTAGCTCTTATCTCCATCAGATTAACTAATTTCATCACATTATCACCTTGATCAAATCGCTTTCCTCTGAACATTGTAACATTGTAACACTACACAGATCACACACTGCCTGTGTTTATATGACCACACTGCAAATACACAAACAAGTGCCATTACAGGAATCAACAATTACTTATGTCACAGTGGCTCATTTCCATTCATTACCTGACATGCAGTCTATTGCGAATAACGGTCTAATGGGCTGAATAAAATAACCCTAACATTACATGCGCCAGGTATAATATCTCTAGCACATAACTACAATTATGTGCGCCTAGAATTACCCCGAAACCCTTCATCTCCTCTCTCCTCTCTGTCAATAGACAGCAGGGCGGATTTGTATTCCTTATTCCTACTACACATTATCTTCTATCATTATACACTTGTGAAAAACGCTTCCCATTCTATTAGTGTTGTTGTTGTTGTTGTTGTTGTTGTTATTATTATTATTATTATTATTATTATTGTTGTTGTTATTAGTAATAATAGCATTAATAATAACAACAACAATAATAATAATAATAATAATAATAATAATAATAATAATAATAATATATTACTTGTGAATTGTTAAAAGCCACTAGTAAAATGCAAACAAATATAGCAATAATAATAATAATTACAAAGGTCTTATATGTTTTTTGGTATTTTTATATCATTTATTTTAAATATTATATTGTAACACGAGGAGTAAATATAACAATAATACACTTTATCGACATTGTTTTATAAATATAAATAAATAAACATATCCATATTATACAACAGTATTTAATAAGATCAATTTTTAGTACTTAGCTCATTTTAATGAACCTATTCTTAACAACAATCCAACAACATATGTACTAAGCACTTGTTATTTCAGTGATCAGGAATACACCCGGCCACTAGCCCGCACAGCATAATGGGAGGGATAGTAAGACATCACTGGAACCCTAATGGCAGCTATGTATAGATGTGTTTCCTGGCATGCTGCAGCTATAGGCAGCGGTAGTGGGCGCCTGGCACTGCTGTCACTGACACTGACGGAAGGACCAAGGATGAGCTCCACAGATATTACCTGCAAGTCCTCATGTGTTCTGGAGACAACCAGAGCTTGGCTCCATCACATCTTCCAAACGTGACTTTTCCTCCACAGAGGTCTCCGATTCTACTCACAGTGGTCTGCACATTAATTATATTTTAAAGTGTAACCCCCACCATAAAGAAACACAATACTGCTCGCTGCGGACTGAGCCGCAAAGAAGCCAGAAGTTTACCATTTAGAAATTTCTGAAATGTAATCTGCATACCTAATTGATTCCCAGAATATCACTTTAAAGTAGTAGATGTGTATCTGCATGATGGATATTACATTAATAGGCACATCCACTCAGGTCTACCAGCCACATATGCTCTTTGAAGATTACGCTTCTTATTTAATGCCCACTTCACACATTTCATTTTCTACCTGGCCCCTGTGTACAGCCAGGTTCTCACATAAATCCACAGCAAATAGTCTCAGGATAACACGAACACACACACACACACACACACACACACACATTCTCTCTCTCTCTCTCTCTCTCTCTCTCTCTCTCTCTCTCTCTCTCTCTCTCTCTCTCTCTCTCTCTCTCTCTCCCTCCTTTTCCCTCTCCCGTCCTCTCTCTCTCTCCCCCCCATATATATATATATATATATATATATATATATATATATATATATATATATATACACACACACATATATATATATATATATATAATTAACTGAGATTGTTATATGTACTGCTCTATGCACCAATATAGACAATAATAGGCATTTTTTTCTCCTCTTCAGTGAAATGTTTTCCCTCTTGAAAACATCTCTACAGTCATGTACTATTGTAAAGTATTCTCATGCAGAGATATAGGGAGGGAGGTTATATAATGACATGTAGACCTGCCATAGAAGGCAAACTCCTAATACGTGATAAAGACATCCTGGGGGAGCACTATAGGTGAATAAGTTAATAGGTGAATAGATTTGTCTATTCGCAGTAATGTAATGCATGCTACATCAACATGATCAAATGAAAGGTACTCCCTAATATATATAGTACAACAGAAACAACAGGGAGGTTTATTTGTGTGCAATGCTCATTTAGTTATTGTAATGATACTTTACTAGTATATTTTATTATCATTATAATTATTATCATTTATTTATATGGCACCACAAGGGTTCCACAGCACCAAAAAATACATAGGTGAGTAAAAAAAATGAATAATAATAATAAATGACAGTACAAGGCAAATTAGGACAAGTACAGGATAAATAAGGATAGATCCATCAGAGGACAGGACACTGACTCCATTATCAGGGTGGAAGAGCTATAGTCTAAGAAAAGCACATGAGTAGAGAGGGCTTACATTCACTGTATCGCTAGATAGATAGATAGAGATACATAGATAGATAGAAAGATAGATAGATAGATAGATAGATAGGTAGATAGGTTACACACACATATATATATATATATATATATATATATATATATATATATATAGGGAATGGCAAAAGGGGGCCACACAGTGCGCTCAATGGGAGTGATGCGACAAGCTGCAACCCTGAAAGGATCCCCTGTTAGATGGGACCCGGTTGAAGAAATGGAAAAATGGGGGGTTTTCAGGGTGCGCTAAAGACCTTATATGATTGAACTGTACAATTCAAATAACAGTAAAAAACTATTTATTAAAAAGTTGCTCAAAGGAGCATAGCAGTATGTATGTAAGGTCCAATCACAGTTGCTGTGAACCGATGGTATTACAACAAATTGTACAATTAAACAGTAGACGGATGTCCATAAACGCCAGTTAATCCCAACGCGTTTCGTCGTACACACAACTTCCTCAGGGGCATGGTACAATACGATGGTCACACAAAAGTGGTCGAACGCTAGGAGACTCCTAGGAGGCACAATTTTATGGCTGTAGAAACTTGATGGGTTTACAGAAATGAACGTGGTGTCCACCAGCCGTGATAAATATAATTATGGAAATAGATTCCTTGGCGTGCAAAAGGTATTTAGTCTCCCAGTCAATATAGAGTGTACTGCTAGGCTCCACCAAAACCCCCCATTTTCCCATATATAT
Organism: Crinia signifera; assembly: GCF_055691185.1. NCBI lineage: Eukaryota > Metazoa > Chordata > Amphibia > Anura > Myobatrachidae > Crinia > Crinia signifera. The sequence continues at coordinate 274,848,369 of NC_139219.1, forward strand.
ATATATATATATATATATATATATATATATATATATATATATATATAGAGGACAGGGGTTTGGCACTCCTTTTAACAGCAAAAACAGCAGCGCCGGTGCCTACACAGAGTATTGGTAGGAGATTTGCGGTGAGGCACTCGTGGCAATTATAATCCAGAACAAAGCTAGCCAACAGGAGATAGCAGCAACGTTTCAATTTATTACTTCAAATTTTTATATATATATATATATATATATAGTGTCCTTGCTTGTTCGGCACTCCGGACAAATAAATTATATACCGAGGTGCCCTTAAATGTTTGAATATATCCAATCTTCTCCCCTGCAAAATGAGGGGGGGGTTGCGCTACACACTAAATGCAGAATAAAAAGAAAACATTTATTGCACAATAATATTGTTAAAACATAATAAAATTAACTTAAAAAAGCTTATATATAAATTCTGAAAAATTCATAAGAAATTGCTGCAGTTAAACATACACGTATTGTTTGGAATTTTTTGAAAGGTCACCTTGTATTCAGGTATGTTCTGTTCCTTTTTGGGCCCAAAAGGTGTCTGTGAGTCCGGTTTATCAGGTGTAGCACTGGAGTCCTGGGTGGGTATTCGATGTGCTTTTCCCACAAAGGTTTATCCGATTTTTCCACAGGGGATGGATGCGCCTGGGGGATTTGGGAGATCTCGTATTTTGGCAAATTAGAGAGGTGGCGTTCCTCCATAGTAGGTAGTTGTGCCTCTATGATGATCCTCCAGTCACTATAGCACAATCTGATTTTGTCCCTGCTCCAAAATTGAAGCACCTGTTGACTTAAATCTGGGAAGTGTGTATGATGGCAGCAATTGGGGGTGTACCAGTACCAACGCGTTTCGCTGCTCCTGCAGCTTTTTCAAGGTGGTTTGTCAGGTACCCAATGTGGGTATAAATACCCTCAGTGATTGAAACATAATGCACACCTGTAATTAGCTAATTGTCTTCAAATATTAGCAAAACACATTTATACATATAAAATATGGAATAGGAGACAGACATAAATAATTGCCTATAATGGATGGAAAAAACTTCGAAATGCTTAGAAATGGCAAAAATAGCATCTTTTAATAATATTTAAATGAGAGGAACTCTTAGCGTTACCGGACTTCCGGTTACGCACTTCCGGTGTTATTGAACCGCATACTTGCGGGGAAGGTAAAAACCGGACTCACAGACACCTTTTGGGATCAAAAAGGAACAGAACATACCTGAATACAAGGTGACCTTTCAAAATATTCCAAACAATACGTGTATGTTTAACTGCAACAATTTCTTATGCATTTTTCAGAATCTATATATAAGCTTTTTTAAGCTAATTTTATTATGTTTTAACAATATTATTGTGCAATAAATGTTTTTTTTTTTAAATTTCAACTGCATACCTGGATTTAGTGTGTAGCGCCACAACCCACCCCCCCCTCATTTTGCATTCTATTTTTAGGGGATTGACACCCCCTTTTTCTAACCGGTTGCAGCTTGGTACAGCAGACTCACACAGGCGCCCTTTTCAGATACCCAGGTATCTGTCCCCCCAATCTTCTCCCCTGGCCTGAGCCCAGGTACAAGGGAATAAAACGGCACTCACGGATTTGTAGAAATAGAGATTATATTTTCAAGGTGAAAGTGAATACAGCATTTTCATTGCATGTATATTTGCTTTTATGTGAAATCTATTTTTATGTATTTTGTGTATATATTTTTATACCTCTATTGATTAAAATAACCATTGAAATATAATGAATGTCTTGCTATATGTATAGAGTCATTATATAAAATATATTGTATAATTTCAATTGGGCGCCTAGATTCTCCCCATACTCTCTATAAGAACCTCATCCGATTGACCAAGTCGGTGCACAGAGAATCTGCCTGCCACCCCATAGATTTGGAAAAAGATAAAGTGGAGAGAAAGTATCAGGAGCTGATTGGATGATGCTTCATCTCCATTCATGTTATCTTTACGGCTTAGATAGACCCGTGTATAGCGGCAGCTAGCAGGCAGTGAAAACATGAACTTCCTTTTTATTGTGCTCTATATGAACTGCAAACGCTGCCCACTGTAACTATGCTGTGTGTCCAGCAAACATCATGGAACGTGCTTGGTCTACAATCTCTGAGGGTACCCTGCTAGCTAGAAGCCCACTTTACATGGGCAGTAATATGCAAAGTGTACATTTCACATTAAAGTCCATCATATTATCATTGAGATCCTCCAACACCTAAAGTTCCGTTGAGTCAGTCTGATTTTAAATTAAATGAAGCTGTTTGTCAAGATTATTATTTTTTAATTAATAGGCTAACAACCTGAAAATATGCCTCTCCACCCAAACTGGAGGGGTGCAAAACGTGTCATCTTAAAAGTATAGGATGATAACTGACCCCCTCTACTCAGAGACAGCCTTCGTTTTTTATTATCTTTTAGTAGCTGAACGTCTTTATAGATTTTTCGGTACTTGTTTCCTAGCACGGCCACAATCGTATGGATCGTGTACCTTTAAGTTAAGGTACACGATCCATACGATGGACCCGATTTCCTTTGAAATCAGGTCCATTTGGCCGGCTAGGACAAAATATCGGTCGGGACCATTAACAATGGTCACGACGCGACCGACGCGATGCCCCCGATTTCCCCATAGGCTTCAATGTTAAAAAATATTTTAACATTGAAATCGTGTCGGGAAAGGTAAAATATCGGGGGCATCGCGTCGGTCGGGACCATTAACAATGGTCCCGACGCGATGCCCCCGATTTTTCCATAGGCTTCAATGTTAAAATATTTTTTAATATTGAAATAGTGAGAAAATGTGAAAAATGTGAAATGGGCCAATATGACCCATTTCACATTGTAGATGTCCCCGTCGTCACCCCACGATAGACGCCAACCCGAAGCGTGGCGAGCGCAGCGAGCCCGCGAGGGGCGGCGGTGCGCGTCCTCCGACCTTTTCATTCCCCTACTATCCACGTCGGCGTGGAGTTGAGAATAGAATAGTGTGGCGAGCGCAGCGAGCCACCGAGCCCGAAGCGTGGCGAGCGCAGCGAGCCCCGCGAGGGGACGCGTATAACTTCACAGGTATACGCGTCCCCTCGCGGGGCTCGCTGCGCTCGCCACGCTTCGGGCTCGGTGGCTCGCTGCGCTCGCCACACTATTCTATTCTCAACTCCACGCCGACGTGGATAGTAGGGGAATGAAAAGGTCGGAGGACGCGCACCGCCGCCCCTCGCGGGCTCGCTGCGCTCGCCGCGCTTCGGGTTGCCGTCTATCGTGGGGTGCGGTGTACGCCGTTAAATTTGGGGGGGTTGGGAATATTTTACATTGAATTCAATGTAAAATCGGGTCCCAGGGACCCGATTTACATTTCATTAAAAAAAAAAATCGGGTCCAAAATCGGTCGGTCGCGTCGATCGCATCGCATGCGACCAAATCGCATGCAATGCGATCGACCCGATTTTTCCGACACGACCACCCCGATGTAAATCGGTGTGGCCGTGCTAGGAAACAAGTACCGATTTTTCTAAGGAGAGTCACTTAAACATGGTGGTAGTGGAATATGTGATAGGCAAGGGTCAGAGGGGGTGGTAGGACATAAGGGTTCCAAAACCCCTACACAAAGTCATATACTTTATAAAAAAAAAAAACATAAAAAGGTGTGGTGTAGGCAAACAATTGTTTTTCAATAAATAGTGATATTAAGGCCTCTCAAACAAATCAGCATGTTTGCCATGTTCCTCAAACCGTTCCTTAAACCTGTTTGCAGTGAGACATAGTGCATTATACTTTGGACTGGTCTCTCAGTGGAATACTGTGTCCATGAAAGGGTGTACTTGGTCTACAACAATGTTTTAAGTAGTTACTATGTATCAAAGTAACATCCACATGAAAGGCACCAAGGTTTCTCAGCAGAACATTAGGCAGAGCATTACATTGTGTCAGCTGGCTTGTCTTCTCCCCAGAGTGCATTCTGGTAACATCTCTTCTCCAATGATGCACACATATGTGGCCGTACACATGATGTAACAGAAAACATAACTTATCAGATCTGACCACCTTCATTTCTCCATGGTCCAGTTAAAATGCTCACATGCCCAATGCCAAGCAATTTCATTGGTGGACAAGCTGCCATTCACTCTTCTCTGACACCTGCCATAGCCAGTATTTTCCCTATAGATTGTAAACTTGCGAGCAGGGCCGTCCTACCATTCTGACTGCCTGTATCTACCCAGTTCCTTTTATTCCTATTTCCAATTGTACAGCGCAACATAGCTTCCTGTGCTGTATTAGAAGTGTTAATAAATACAATACAGGTAGAGTATCCCTTATCCAAATATCCATTCTCCAAATTATTCCAAAAACCATAGTCTCCAAAATGTTCTTTTTTTTTTTCTTTTTGTTGCTAAAATCCTACTGGCTACATCTGTAACTGGCACCACTGGGGAAATAACATGTAACTGGCACTAAATATGTGCAAGAAAATGATGGCTTGGCATTCAAATTCAGTGTCCGAGTTAGTACACAAACTTTGTTTCATGGTTTAAAACCTTGTTTCGTGCACAAAATATATTTGTGTGCAATTCATGTGTTTGATGTGCTTATACAACATAAATGCTAGGTACCTCAATATACACCATTCAAATAAAAATATATTCCGAAATACGGAATAATCCGTTATCCAAATTTCTTCTGGTCCCGAGCATTTTGGATAAGGGATACTCAACCTGTATAACATTTTCAGTAATTTGTGCTGTAGTAACTCTTTTGTGGTTTCAGGCCAGACGGACTAGCCTTCACTTCCCATGCATTAGTAAGCCTTGGGTGCCCACTAGTCTGTTGCTAGTTCACCAGATGTTCTTCCATTGACCACTTTTTGTAGGTAGTAACATCGTATACCACGAACAAAACCTACCATTTTGGAGAAGCTCTCACCCAATCACCCGTTACAATTTGACCCTAGACAAAGTCCCTCAGAGCCTTATGCTTTTTATCTGCTTCCAACAAATCACACTACAAGAACTTGCTGCCTAATATATCCACCGGTACCATTGTAACAATATCAACTTCACCTGTCGGTGCTTTTCTTAATATGGCTGACAGGTGCATGTCCAGGGCCGGTGCAAGGCACCAGAGCGCCCCAGGCAAGTCGGGGTGGGGGCGCCCCAGTGTCTGCCACCCGGGTACCTGTCCTGCAGCGCTGTAAAGCTGGCGGCGGCAGCGGGGGGTCCCTGCAGTCAATAAGAAATAACGAGCGCTATCCGCCAGGCTATGCGGAAGCGCTTCTGTTTTGAAAACACTGGTCGCACGGCGCACGCTGATTGGCTGAATCTCAGCCAATCAGCGTGCGGCCAGTGTTTCCAAAACAGAAGCGCTTCCGAATAGCCCGGCGGATAGCGCTCGTTATTTCTTATTGACTGCAGGGACCCCCCGCTGACGCCGCCAGATTTTACGCACATATACGCCGCAGGACAGGTACCCGGACGGCAAGGGGGGCGAAATACCGCCCTCCAGTGGCCGGCGCCCTAGGCAAAAGCCTAGATTTGCCTAGTGGTGGCGCCGGCCCTGTGCATGTCTTTTCTGAGCTCATGTATAGGAATAGAAATGCTAAGGTAGCTACCAAAATAAGCCCAAAGTATCCTATTTATCTCCTTTGCTTGTATCATACTATGGTTTTTGGGGGGAGTGTGAAGAGACCAGAAAACACATGGAAGGAAATGGAGGTGTCCAAAGATTTATTTTGTCCCTAGTTGAGAGTATGGACTGTGTTTGGATCTCGATCCCAACACAGATCCATGTTCAGACTAAGGGGGTTATTCTAGTTTGATCGCACCCCCAAGTGTTAGCACGGGAGAGCGATGTTTAGCATCTGTGCATGCGCAGACACGTGGTGCGAGCAGGCTGCTGAGAACTGCTTGTTCGCCATCCCGTTCGCACCTAGTAGTGAGGGGGACGTAGCGGTGGGCTGTGCCCATGGGTACACCTAGCGTTTCATGGGTATTCCTATAAAATGCTGGGCTTTCCCATGGAAAAGGGCCAGTGGCGCGATTTGCGTGCTTCTATGCATTGCTAACATAGCTGCTGAATCAGGTCCAAAGCTGCAGAATTATTATTACATACAAACAAATGACTATCAGTAATAGTAATTGATTTCCATAGATACATGTAATGGTTGTTCACGGGATGCACCTACAAGCATTAGTTCGACCACTATAGGTCGACAGTCACTTGGTCATTAGGTCGACAGAAGTATTAGATCGACATGGTTTTCCATGTCGATCTTTAATGGGTTTTTTATGTTTTTTTTTTTAAAAAGATGGTTTTTCATAACTTACCATCCAAGTGGACATAGATGGAGAATATAATAACGTGCCGCGCACAGCGAGGCACCGAGCTCAAATCATAGCGAGTGGATGTAGTACACTTATACCATGTCCATGTCGACTAAAGTCAACATAGACACCAAAAAATGTGAAAAACTCATGTCAACCTTTTCCATGTCGAGCTAATGCTTGTGTCGACCTAATGACCATGTTGACCTAATGTGTGTTGACCTATTTCATGTGTCAACCTAGTGACTGTGGACTTATAGTGGTCACACAAATGATTGTCGATCTAAGTTATGTCGACCCTATGTCCCATACCGTTGTGCACAGCCAGTGTAGCAGCTGGTATACACAGTGTTCTTTGAAAACTTCTAACCAGCTGGGACAGAGAGATACACATGGGCACTGGCTGAGCTACACATGGGCACTGGCTGAGCTACACATGGACACTGGCTGAGCTACACGTGGGCACTGGCTGAGCTACACGTGGGCACTGGCTGAGCTACACGTGGGCACTGGCTGAGCTACACGTGGACACTGGCTGAGCTACACGTGGATACTGGCTGAGCTACACGTGGACACTGGCTGAGCTACACGTGGACACTGGCTGAGCTACACGTGGACACTGTCTTAGCTACACATGGACACTGGCTGAGCTACACGTGGACACTGGCTGAGCTACAAGTGGACAATGGACTGAGCTACACGTGGACACTGGCTGAGCTACACGTGGGCACTGGCTGAGCTACACGTGGACACTGGCTGAGCTACACGTGGGCACTGGCTGAGCTACACGTGGACACTGGCTGAGCTACACGTGGACACTGGCTGAGCTACACGTGGACACTGGCTGAGCTACAGGTGGACAATGGACTGAGCTACACGTGAACACTGGCTGAGCTACACGTGGGCACTGGCTGAGCTACACGTGGACACTGGCTGAGCTACACGTGGATACTGGCTGAGCTACACGTGGGCACTGGCTGAGCTACACGTGGACACTGGCTGAGCTTCACGTGGACACTGTCTTAGCTACACATGGACACTGGCTGAGCTACATGTGGACACTGGCTGAGCTACATGTGGACAATGGACTGAGCTACACGTGGACACTGGCTGAGCTACACATGGGCACTGGCTGAGCTACACATGGACACTGGCTGAGCTACACGTGGACACTGGCTGAGCTACACGTGGGCACTGGCTGAGCTACACGTGGACACTTGCTGAGCTACACGTGGACACTGGCTGAGCTACACGTGGACATTGGCTGAGCTACACATGGGCACTGGCTGAGCTACACGTGGACAATGGACTGAGCTACACGTGGACACTGGCTGAGCTACACGTGGACACTGGCTGAGCTACACGTGGGCACTGGCTGAGCTACACGTGGACAATGGACTGAGCTACACGTGGACACTGGCTGAGCTACACGTGGACACTGGCTGAGCTACACGTGGACACTGGCTGAGCTACACGTGGACACTGGCTGAGCTACACGTGGACACTGGCTGAGCTACAGGTGGACAATGGACTGAGCTACACGTGAACACTGGCTGAGCTACACGTGGGCACTGGCTGAGCTACACGTGGACACTGGCTGAGCTACACGTGGATACTGGCTGAGCTACACGTGGGCACTGGCTGAGCTACACGTGGACACTGGCTGAGCTACACGTGGACACTGTCTTAGCTACACATGGACACTGGCTGAGCTACATGTGGACACTGGCTGAGCTACATGTGGACAATGGACTGAGCTACACGTGGATACTGGCTGAGCTACACATGGGCACTGGCTGAGCTACACATGGACACTGGCTGAGCTACACCTGGACACTGGCTGAGCTACACGTGGGCACTGGCTGAGCTACACGTGGACACTGGCTGAGCTACACGTGGACACTGGCTGAGCTACACATGGACACTGGCTGAACTACACGTGGACACTGGCTGAGCTACATGTAGAAAATGGACTGAGCTAAACGTGGACACTGGCTGAGCTACATGTGGACACTGGCTGGATTACAAGTTGACACTGGCTGAGCTACACCTGGACACTGGCTGAACTACACGTGGATACTGGCTGAGCTACATGTAGAAAATGGACTGAGCTAAACGTGGACACTGGCTGATCTACACCTGGACACTGGCTGAGCTACATGTGGACAATGGACTGAGCTAAACGTGGACACTGGCTGAGCTACACGTGGACACTGGCTGAACTACACGTGGACACTGGATGGACTACAAGTGGACAGTGGCTGAGCTACACGTGGACACTGGCTGAGCTACATGTGGACAATGGACTGAGCTAAACGTAGACACTGGCTGAGCTACACGTGGACACTGGCAGAGCCAGGGCTGGCAACAGAAATCTTGGGGCCCTGTACAATTATATTTCTGGGGCCCCCACCTAATCCCAAATCCACACAACCCTCTTCTGTATGAGCCTCATTTAACCTTTCGCTGCTCCAGATCCTGCTTTCTCATTCTCAGTCCTGTTGGCCTGGCTCCTGGCTCCTGCCTTCTGCTGGCCTGTCACTTTCACAAAAGAACGCCGAGCACTACAAGCAGGCACGGAACAGACGACCCGCATATGTGCTATAAAGTACAGGAGCCAGAGACTGAGGCTACAGTGCCAGCGGCAGGTATGGCTGTGCAACTGCGGCCACAGGCCATGTGCACACACAGAGTAGATGGCTCTGAGCACCGAATGGCAGGGTGCACACACAGTAGACAGCAGTGGCACACAGTGAGTCAGTCAGACTCAGCCACATACAAGTGTTGTACAGTAGACGGCCTGGCCGCGAGGGTCACTAACAGGCCAGCGGCCGTGATGGGGCATGGAAGCTCTGGGGCCCTTGAGATTGCTGGGGCCCGTCACACTTGTCCCCCTTGACCCCCCCTGTCGCCTGCCCTGGGCAGAGCTACACCTGGACACTGGCTGAACTACACGTGGACACTGGCTGAACTACACGTGGACACTGGTTGAACTACACCTGGACACTGGCTGAACTACACCTGGACACTGGCTGAGCTACATGTAGAAAATGGACTGAGCTAAACGTGGACACTGGCTGAGCTACATGTGGACACTGGCTGGACTACAAATGGACACTGGCTGAGCTACACCTGGACACTGGCTGGACTACAAGTGGACACTGGCTAAGCTACACCTGGACACTGGCTGAACTTCACGTGGACACTGGCTGAGCTACATCTGGACACTGGCTGAACTACACGTGGACACTGGTAGAGCTACACCTGGACACTGGCTGAGCTACACGTGGACACTGGCTGAACTACAAGTGGACACTGGCTGAACTACACCTGGATACTGGCTGAGCTACATGTAGAAAATGGACTGAGCTAAACGTGGACACTGGCTGAGCTACATGTGGACACTGGCTGGACTACATGTGGACACTGGCTGGACTACATGTGGACACTGGCTGGACTACATGTGGACACTGGCTGGACTACATGTGGACACTGGCTGGACTACAAGTGGGCACTGGCTGGACTACAAGTGGACACTGGCTGAGCTACACCTGGACACTGGCTGGACTACACGTGGACACTGGCTGAGCTACACCTGGACACTGGCTGAGCTACACCTGGACACTGGCTGAGCTACACGTGGACACTGGATGGCAGCACGCTGCCTGTGTTCTCCCTGCTTTACCTATCACACATCTCTGTACTGAGCCCTGGACTGACATCCTATAATTATCAGACATGCTTTGTCCCTTTGTTTTCTTTTAATTGAATAAACATGTTAGGTGTATCCAGGCTTTATTCCACCCAACTTAAATAGCACTAATTATAAATTAGCACTACTTGTATTCAGTACATCTCAACATTACACATAGGATATTGTCATCATGAGCAGGAGGAGAATGCTGCAGGTTTTACAGCCATTGTGCAAATAAAATAGACCTTTAAGTTCATTTTTTGTCTTAATACAACTATTATTGACTTTCAGTTTTCCTATACACGTGTCCATTTGCTTACTTATAGTACCATTCCCCCGCTATAACTAGCCCCGGGCCCTAGCACAGACGTGCAGTGTCCCAAAGCAATATGCATGGCTGGCTGGGTCCTACAGCATTATATAAGGGGCCCTGCTCCTCTGTCACTAATGTCAGATCTTTTCCACTGCAAAGCGGACAAGTAACACACTATGGGCCGGATCTAGGCACATTCCAGAATTATCCCCAGTAGCTGCCAAGTCAGTTGTGAAGCGCATAGAGGAAATAATCACGTTTTCCACTGGGTTCCGGGAAATGTTAACATGTTCTTATGTTATATAATACCAGCATATTGCAATTTGCTTTACAATATGTCTAGTTGGACAATGGCAATGTCTGCACCCCAAGAGCATGAGAATGCATCGAGAGTCCATTATACAAGCTCAATACCTACACTTAGTACTGGGGTAGCCAACCCTAGTCCTCGAGAGCTACCAACAGTGCATGTTTTGCAGGTCTCCTCACATAATCACATTGAGCTAATTAGCTCCATCTGTGTATCTTTTAAAATGTGTCACTGATTAATGAGTGCAGCTGTGCAGCAGCTAGGTTGTCTGGAAAATGTGAACTGTTGGTAGCTCTCGAGGGCTAGGGTTGGCTACCACTGACTTAGTATATGTCTTGTATTTGCAATATTTCTACATATCTGTCCTTCGGGCTCTTTATGGATGATGTGAGTGCTCTTTTACATTATTATTAGAAAGGTATTGGGCCTTGGCTGAAGCTAGCACTAGGAGAACATAGGACATGGGAGTCAATGGTTAAAGGCACCTAAAACCCTAAGCAGTGGCGTAACTATAAATTTTGCTCCTCCCTGCCAAATTGTTTGTGCCCCTCCCCCCCCCCCCCCCCCCTTCCCAGGCATAACGGAGAAGCTGAAGCAGGTGAGAGGAAAAGAGACCAGCAGACACTGCTGCTTCCCTTGGCTCCGACACATCCCAGGCCACCCTAGAATGCCCATCTGCGCCCATCCTGTACACAGTAGCCAATAGCCGGCTCTGTGTAAAGTCAATTGAATCAGTGGAGGGATTTGATGTCTCTGCCATGGCTGCACCCGCGCTGCGACTGACTCGCCTCCGGTGCTCGGCCAGTAGGCAGCAGCATGTCAGTGCATCGAGTGGGTGCCGGCGCCCACACAGAGCCTGCTGCCACTTGCTCCCCCAAGCGGCAGCTGGGGCTGCCTTACAGTAGTTACGCCACTGACCCTAAGCCAGTTACTGTAAAAGGGGGATGATTCAGACTGCTGGTAGTGGGCCAAATTCAGCCTCTGCCCCGATGTTTGGGGTTTGACACTTGCCAGGCCGTTCGCTCCAGAGGGGGTGGGCGGGGCAGATGGGGGCTGGAGCAGGGAAACACCCAATATTTTATGGGCATCCCCATAAAAACAGGAAAGTAGGCGTGGTGTTGTCTGCTCAGGGCAGGCGGCTGACCCTTTTCCGCCATCTCAGTCATTAATAAAAGTCAGTTCAAACTGATTTTTTTTAAAAAGAGGAGTAAAAATCATTTGATGGTTGTTGACCAGCGAATGATTTCTCTCCGCTTTGGCAGCATGCGAGGGGATGTGTTCTCATTCCGGATGTGTTCGGCTGGGCACAAAGCGGCACTGACCTGTTCACTAGGCAGCAGGTATACGCAGTCTGAATCAGGCCCATAATGCCATTCATCCAGTGTCCCCACACATTACAAAGAACCCAGGTGAAAGCAGCCCATGTTCTGGTAGGAGCATGGCCAGTGGGATCTAAGGTATAGCCAATCACCATCCTGCCCACTTCTGCAGTGAAGTGGGTGTGGTAGGGCTGTAGCGATGCGATTCGCAGTGTATAGTGTCATCGTGGTTCCGCTTTACACTGCAAAATACATAAACCCCTGAGATCTCCCCTTCCAGGAACTCTAGGGGAGCCCCTATAGAGTTCATAACTTAAAGCAATAAATTACTCAGCCTGTATTATCGGTTTTGTTTAAAACTGTAACATAACAAATGTACAGGAAAATGCTATTTTGTCATTTTCAGCAATGTAGTAAAACATCCTTCACTTACTTCAGTTGTCAAAAATAATAATATTATGTCAACCCAAAGGGTGATCGGACTAAATTGTGTTTATTTTTTTTATTTTCCCTCTATACTACAGTCTCCAATGTGAATGTGTCATTTCCTCTGTTTCATTCCCAGTTCTCAGCACAGAGACCAATATGAAAGTAATAAAAACACATGAAATGTAAGGTACCTAAATGTGCTGCTATATTTCTAAAGCTTGTTAACCCTTTCAGGACAACGCCTAATCAGGCTCAACAGCACTAGCGCTAGTAGCAGATCCAATGGTGCGCCACTTTAAAATAAGAACATTAACACAGTTCAACATCCTGTATCAGGGTTGCCTTCCATTCCCGTATTGGCCAGGAGGGTCCCAGAAAATGATTCCCCCTCCCAGCCCCCGGGAATGGTGGTCAAACCTCCTGGTTTCCCCCGAGCCCACCACTCACCGCCTCATCACATCATTTAAATACCCCGACCTGATGTTTAAATGCTGTGATTCGCGGCTTTTCGGGAGGGGCAGGGTGAAAATGACATTATTTTAGCCCCACCCCCTCCTCAGAGACACGCAAATTCCGGTATTTGCAGGACTGGGGGCTGGGCTTGATGACGCCGATATCAGGCCCGTCCCTCCACAGTTCTGCTGACAGTTGCCTCTCCGGGCTTCTCCTGGAGAGGTGACTGTCAATGTAGGCAACCCTGTCCTATATCTCCATCTCATCCCCCTCTCTGGGGAAATAGCACCAACTTCTCAGTGATTTGTGCAGTGCTGCCGTCATCAACGTGCAACTCTGGAGAGGTAAGTATTCAAGCAATGTGTGTATGTGTGCAGTGTGGGCCGCTCTGGACTCTGGACACCTTGCATACATTATAGATCTGCCACTGCAATAAGTGGGGCCCTTACATTTTTCACTGCAAAACCCCCTAGAGGATTTTTCAAAAAGCTGGTTGGGGTTTTGCAGTGAAACGCGTTAGTGCCCTACTTACTGCACATCAATCCTCTTGGAAAATTGGGGCACCCTCCTCCAGTCTGAACCAGCCTTGGACCAGCCTCTCACTGCTGTTTGGGAACAACGGATCATTGGACATTTGCTTCTATCACCAGGGACCACTTTTCAACAATACTGGTAACATATTATTCCCTTAATTAGGCTATATAAGGAACTTTTATTTAAGGTCCTAGAGGTATAATAGGAACAGACTGCCCATTTCCAATAGAGAATGATTGATGTGTATGCAGGGACGGATTTAAGTCTCAGGCCGCCCCTAGACACCACATTATTTGCGTGTCTCCCCCCCCCCACACCTATTATAGGTAGTGAGATAAAATGATGGGGGGGGGGGTTTGGGGTAGAGACTGAAAGTGGGATCCCTGTCCAAACCAGCGCATGTACCTTCTTCAGGCACCAGCGCAGGTAACTTTAACTGTGTGGGGCTGCAGGTCTTCAGCTCCCTCTCCCCAGCATCGAAGGGCGCCATCATCTCTCCAGTGCTGGGTCTTTAGCAGCAGACACGCAGGCACAGGGCTGCCTCTGTCACCAGCATCACAGGGCTGCCTCTCCGGCACCGGAGATCGGGTGCTGAACCCGGAGAGAAGCATCCCCTGTAATGTCAGGAAAGGAGTTTCTGCTTCCGGCGCCGGAGATCTAGTGCTGCTGAAGACCCAGAGTTGGAAGTGCAAAATCCTGTCACTGACATTACCGGGCGGCCTCTCTCTGGGTGTTCAGCACCCGATATCTGGTTCACAGATGCTGCAGGCTTAGCTGCGGCGCAACAGTATTTAAAAAAAAAATAAAAAATCACACCACTGCTAGCCGTTGCCGCCCCCAGCAGGTGCCGCGTATAGGCCCGTGCCTCACAGGCCTAGTGGGAAATCCGGCCCTGTGTGTATGTGCAATACTTTGATTTAATCGTATAGTTTTACAAATGTTTGTGAAGATAATCCAATCCAGATTTCTTTTTTTCTTTTTAGCTCTGCTCTCCTCTCTTTTTGTTTTATCTACAGGGCCGGAGCTACCACTAGGCAGCTTTAGGCAGCTGCCTAGGGCGCTGGCCACTAGAAGGCGCTCCTTATTTATCATTTAAATGTAGTTGCGCCGCAGGTCCCATGAGCGGCAGCCTCTTTTCTCTCACCAGCATTAAAAAAAAGTGTTTCCGCGGCTACCGCGGTTTCCGGAAGGCAGGAGGGAAGACCCGCAGCTCTGTAACAGCACTCCCACGGCAGACAACAGCCGCCCGTCAAGCCTTCCCTCACCACACCGACCGCCCCTGCCTCTCATTACAGTCAGCAGTGTCCAACAACATCGGCGCTGTGGAGGCTCCCCGCAGAACCAATAACGGTGCCTCCTTGCCGGCAGAAGTGGCATCTCATCAAGCTAAGCAGTATCCCCCCACACACAGTAAGCTGCTCTTTGATGAGGTGTCTGGTACCTGCAGTAGTGGCTGCCTGGGGGAGGGGGTTATAATGCATATGTGCATTACATGGCTGTGTCTGTATATATACAGTATATATATATATATATGTGTGTGTGTTTGTTTGTTTGTTTGTGTGTGTATGTATATATATATATATATATATATATATATATATATATATATATATATATATAAATTGTGTATATGTATATATATACATATATATATATATATATATATATATATATATATCTATATATATATATATATATATATATATATATGTGTATGTATATGTGTGTGTGTGTTTAAGTTTTCCGAAGGGGTAAAGGGGCAGAGGTTTTGCCTAGGGTGCTAAGAACCCTTGCACCAGCCCTGTTTATCTATATTATACAGGATCAGCTATCCTTGCTCTACCAGCCTGCTTACAGTCGCCTTATGCCTCATCTGATGTATACGTTTCAGTCAGCTGATAAAGTCTTCTAGTGGATCCTCCTGCACTTCTGGCAGTGAGTACTGCCCCCCCCCCCCCCTCCTGTAGCCTAACCCCCAGTGCATCAGCTCCCTTCAAATGTCCTCATTTCACATGTTGATATTGTGATTATGTCAACATTCTGCAGATGCCAACAAGTTCAATGTTGACATTTCAACATCATAACTGTTGACTGTGGTGTTGACATTATGACAACATCCCAAATAAGATGTATGTATAATTATATAATTGCTGCAAGGGTAACTTACAGTGTTACAAATCTGCTTCCAACCGTGCATTAGAGTACCGCTCGTTTTATCTTTTTTTAATCTATGTTATTCGGGGACTCATTTGGAGAGATAAAGTGAGCCAAGTTGAGTCACTGTAATTTATTAATTATCCATTGATTTTTTTATTGTTTCTACTGCTTTAAAAAGTTGCAACTTGTTTAAGTTATTCTCTTTGATTAAATATGATGTTTTCACATGTCTTACTCATTTTGTGATAGGCAGACTTGGTGGCACCCCTCCCCCAGATCCTGGCACCTTAGGCAGCTGCCTAATGGTAAAGCCGGCCCTGGGTGGACTGCACACAGGTCTACAGGCCTCTGGCTCCAGGATTTTTTTTTTTTTCATTTATCTTTTTTTTTTCTGTGCTACTTTCCCCCAAAACTAACAGAAACTAAAGTTAGAGATAAAACAACTGATCATTTCTGGGATGCCTGGAAGGACCTGAACAAAGTGTTTAATTAAACTTGCCACTGCAAAATAAATCAAAGATTATAAATCAAAGATTATAGTATGTAGTATTGTCTTTGAGTAGTAATAGCTTGTTTGAAAGTTGAAGGGAGATGAATATAATGGGTGGTGTACAGAAGCATGAAACCTGGTTGGGGACGGCTCACTGATTGGCTACTGGTGCTAGACGTAGTAGTAACGCATAATAAGCTAATCCAATGAAAGGGCAACAATATCTAAAAAAAAAACATTTTCTCTAATTGTGGAGAATGGGCAATAATTATTTATATATTAGCTATAGAAAGGAGTAGCTTTAACAATCAACACTCCATATGTCATGTACTTGTCCTACATTGTTTTGTCATTGTTTTCTTGTTTGTTATGTACTTTTGCTAGGTGGTGAACCCTTGTGATGCTATATAAATAAAGGAGGATAATGATGATGATGATAATAATATACTGTAATAAAATGGTAACATACACGTAGGATTTTAATAGTCAGTTCATTCATTTTGGAACTTTTTTTTTTGGGGGGGGGGGGGGGGGATATTGCTGCTCTTTCTGAATGTTAATGGATCCAAAGATCCAAAGCTGATGTAAAGGTAAAGGATTTTAAATAAATATTATGCTAATGGTCATTTGAATGTTCTTCTTTCTTCTTTCATCTTCCTGTTCCTTTTTTAAAGTTTAAAAGGGAAAATAAGATAGTAAAAAAAAAAAAAAAAGCGTAAATGACTATTAATATAAAAGTCAATGGTTCAAATAGTTCAAGTAAGAGAAACATAAGTCTCTGTGGTGACTTCAGACAAATCTTATTGAGACCAATGAGCGGAAAGCTATCTACAGGCTTATTTGGTCTAAGCCCTCTAGAGGCATCATACACCAAACCCACAGCAAGCAGCAGCCTGGTCCGTTCCGCTGGTGAATAACTGTGTTGTTCACCAGTTATTTGCCTTGTACAGTATGTCTGGTGTAGATTTTTTGTGATTTGTTACATATTTTGTTTCGATTTGCTCTACTGAAAATCATTTAAACAATGGGGGGATTTACTAAAATGATCTGGCCACAGCAGACTCATTCATGATCAGAAATAGATGTTTTGCTATAAATACCACTCGCTAATGGAAAAAAACATGTTTTATATTTTTTACTTCTTAAAATAAGGCTTTAGTAGACTGAGAAATTCTAGCTAACACTCTACTGTCCATATGTTCCTGCCTGCGCTGTCATGTACATGCCAATAAACTATATTTTTATGCGGTCAGAGCAAAGAATAAGTCAGCTCTTAGTTACATTAGGAAGCCCATACAGGGGTTGTATAAAAAGTAATGAGAGCAAATTTAGGAAAAAATATTTATTGAAGATATCGCTACAAACAATTAAAATTCTTCAAAATAAGTCCCTTGTGCACCGACACACTTCTGCCAACGAGTCGTCCACGCTTGGAAGGGGCCCTAGAAGTCCTTTTCCAGAATATCCTTCAAGCAGCTCGTCAAAGCCGATTTGACCTCTGCTACGGTCCCATGGCGGTGTCCTTTGAGGGCTGTCTACACTCAGGGGAAAAGGAAAAAGTCATTTATTCATTTTTAAATTGTCCAGCTTCTATTAGCAGATGAAAATATGCTGTTTATTTTATATACAATACAAACTTCTGTCTCCCACAGTTTCACCTGCAGTATGATTTAGATGGAACTATCCTGATTCTAAAGGACTTTCCATCCCTTTAGTGAGGAATTTTGTCCTGACTTCTGGGAATGGTGGGTGGAATGTCCTGCTCCCTGGAGCTATGAACAGCAGAGTAATGCAGACCAACGTTTCCAGATAAGGTTATGGTGGGTATAATGTCCTGCTCCCTTCCGCTATGCCCAGCAGAGTAATGCAGACCAACATTTCCAGACATTGGGAAGAGTGGTCAGTAGCACAAGCCTCTGCATGAGCAACGTCCACCATTTGACCGCTCCCCTAATACTGATCCACAAAATGATGTTGGGATGTATGCTAGCTGTAGAATATAATTACCCATTTATACTGGGGTTTCGGTGGTGTCAACAGAATGGCCATCTACTGATGGAATCAACTAATACGTTTATAATACACTAATACACACATGTAAAACCCAGGGCCCTGATTTGGAGGGGTGTGGTAGGCACCTCCGACTGTGGGGATCCCGGCAGTCAGTATCCCGACGTCGGGATCCCAACTGCCGGTGCTCCGACAGGGGGGCGAGCACAAAGAAGCCCCTTGCGGGCTCACTGCGCTTTTCACGCTGCGGACCCGGTGGCTCGCTACGCTCGCCACAGCTTCTATTCTCCCTCTATGGGGTTGTGGACCCCTACAAGGAAGAATAGCCCCTGTGAGTCGGGATCCCACCTGTTGGAGCACCGGCAGTCAGGATCCTGATATCGGGATACTGACTGTCGGGATCCCCACTGTCGAAGTGGCATCCAGCACCCGATTTGGAGGCGCTCACTTTGAAAGTGCATTGGGCCTTTAAGGATGGTGACAAGGGAGGCATCAGAAATGGTTCATATTACGGATGTTATGGGCTGAACTAGTTGCATACAGAAAGGCTTTGTCACTCACATTGCCAGCTATTCTCAGGTCATTTTTGCACTTACCAAAGGCCTGAGCAAGTT
This sequence comes from Crinia signifera, assembly GCF_055691185.1. Lineage (NCBI taxonomy): Eukaryota > Metazoa > Chordata > Amphibia > Anura > Myobatrachidae > Crinia > Crinia signifera. Next base: position 274,867,039 of record NC_139219.1, read on the forward strand.
TTGTCGGTGCAATTGTGGCGTCTGAAACCACCAAGCAGTATTACAATGTTTTCAGAGGGTCAAAGCCGGCAACTCATTCCTTCCACATGCAGACAGAGGCTTGTACACCACAGAATGGACTGTTACTAGAATCAGCAAATAGTTGCAGACAGTATTATAACAAAAGTAAAGTGGCCACAGCAGAGTGTTACCCAGTATCAGGAACTAGATTTAATTTTGTTACACAAGAGGATTCAGCAAGTGGAGAAGGTGCATTTAGGAGGTGGCATTCCTGATTAATAGGAGTATCTAGGCCATTTTTTTTAGTCACCAAAAGTGGTGGAAACCAGGCTCAGGTCTATATTTTATATAGTGGAACCTGTATAAGTCTAAAATTAGGTTAAAATGACCAGAATTAGACATAAACGGAAATGTTTAATTAAATGAATAGGTGACCATAAAGTGGTAGTGAGATGGAATAAAGTCAAAATGGTCCTCTCTCCACCCCGTAGATCTTCAGCTAGTCAGCTGACAGTGGATTCAAAGTGTTTCTAGGACGGAGAACCAAAATGTGAGCAGGCAAATAACGCAAAGGAGCATATTTCATGTTTAGTAAATAGCGTTACTATATATAACAGAATGTAAGGACATAGGACAGCAGAAAAGCCCTCACTATCTCTCAGTCAGACATCACTTTTCTGTGGAAGTCTCAATTAGAAGTAAGTGAATTACAAGGATAGTGTCTCCCCCCAAACCTCTTAAGCTGGCCATACATCTGCAGATCGATTGTCAGATCTTGCTGGTCGGAACAAAAACCTGGTAATGGATGAGTGACAGTTTTTGGCAGTTTTCCAACATTTCAAAGCAAATGGTCAACTGTCATTTGCTCTCATCCATTACCAGGATTTTGTTCCAACAAGCCAGATCTGACAATAAATCTGTAGATGTATGGCCAGCTTTAGCTTCATATTTTCAAAAAGGATTTAATGAAAGCGTCTCTTTCTATGTTCTCCTCTCGGCTGTTAGTCTGTCAGATGTGCTTATGGGAAGGAAAAGCAGGCCTTAAAGGAAGAGAACCTAATCTGTTTGTGGCAAAACCCTGCATAACTCAGAAACGAACACATTACCGCTAATGAGAGACAGCAAATGAGGCAAGCTCAACATTCTGCTTCTCCGTTTCCAAGTACAGGCAGCAGATAAAAGAACAAATAAAATAAAAACAAAAGACTTTCTTGGCGTAAAATTTATATCGTGAGGAGTCGCGTCAGTTTGAGAAATGGTTGTAAAATGAGACACAGGAAAGATAAGCAGTGGACAGTTCATAATGGACTGTATCAAATTCTACATCTGGACAGGTCATTATCTTCCAAAAATGTTCTGAACTGTACAGATAACCAGCAGGGATAACAGGGTGTTAATGCCTATAATTTATCATCTGTATCAAATAGAAGACAGCTGATTAATCAAACTCCTGTCAGTGTTCACAAGAACAACTGAATAGTAGATTTACTGTATTCTGGATAGCGGTGCAATATATTATATACTAAGGAAAGAGATTCACTTCTTTTCTACAAAAGTCTAGGATTCTTGTCCCTACTTCATGCACGAGGTCTCCACTGGCTCGTAAATTCAGCTATACTCCTTACATCTGATAGTATACCTTTAGTACCAGCTGTACAATTAGGTGCATCTAAGCAGTAGTTAAGGGTGCCATTGTTTAGGGGGCTCCTAGTAGATTGAATAACTGACATAAGTTTACTCATCCAGATTTTTTAATTCGGCAGAATCGCACAAAGCAACCCTGACTGGCTTGGAGGGGAAGTACATGTGTAGCTGCTGCGCTTCCTTGTCAGTGATTCGCTAAGAATGTGGCGCTTGGCTATGATGTCACAGTTAATCGTCAAATTCTAAGCTCTGCATAAATGCTACAAACCTTTACATTTTTGGACTGTAGTCAGAGCTGTGGTGAGTAGGGCATACCAACTAATAGTCCCAGATGTACAAATATTAGAGATTTCAGCGGGCTTCAGTCAGGATTGTCTTATGAGGAGACTCTGGAGGTATGTCTTTTTTTACAAAGAACAACCTGTCATTTTTGTATTTATGACAGTTGAATGTATTGTCCTTAATTCACATAATAAACCTTCACAAGGCAGTGCCAGTGTGGAAACATTTGGCTTATGGACCAATAAAAACTCTGGTTGGTGTCACTTATAGACTATACAGTATCTTGTATCCTGAAATATAATACCCAGCAACTAAAAAAAACAAAAAGCACAAATTAGCAAATCTGCAAATTGCACATAAAGAAGGTCAAATCCTGTTGGAGGGGGAGCCCCAATGTCAGCTGCACGAGAGCCTTGGCAAGTCACCTGTCTATGTGAAGACAAATAGACTGTAAGATCTGTTGCTGTACAAACACTACAAAATAAAGCATGGCCTAATATGGGCAGGATACATGTGATGACATGAGGACATGTGGTGACACTAGAAAATAACAATGATTTCACATCATTTCTTGTCGTTGCTTCTGGATTTTCCCAGTTTGTAGAAACCTTTTTCAGTTTTACTGTACAAGCCGGTGGCGTGTTTGTCTGTAACTACTGCAGCGCCATTCAAATTGATAAAAGCAGGAATGCATATCAAGAATATGAACCATAATCTGGCACTTTCTCAGACAGACGTTGTATTCATTAATCTCTACGTTGCCCTGAGCCATCGTGATTTCACCACTTATTCTTCCAAGGGTTTAGAATCAGTTTCCTTAGAGAAGACAGCTTCGGTCTAAGGGAATTTACACAACCTACATACATCAAACAGCTCCACTGGCTGCATCTAGTTGTAGACAAAGGGAGCAATGATGTTTTCTTTATGTACAGATGCTACTTGCAGTAATAAGCAGAACCACAGCTGCGTGCTATTTGGTGGAGCATCATTGCCGTAACCAAAAGCAAACTGAGGACAGGGACATTACAAAATTGTCAACAATAATTGGGGCAGCACGGATGGTGTAATGGTTACATAGTTACAGTTAAAGCTCAATAAAGACTTGCGTCCATCAAGTTCAAACTTTGTTATTAGTTCAACCTTCGTTATTAATTAGTTAGAATTACTACTTCGCAGCACTGAGGTCATGGGTTCAAATCCCACCATGGCCCTAACTGTGCAGAGTTTACATATTCTCCCCATGCTTACGAGGGTTTACTGCCATAATCTAAAAATATACTGGTAGGTCAATTGGCTTCCAACAAATTTAACAAATGTAACCCTAGCATGAATGTATGTACGAAGGACTATAGATGGTAAGCTCCACTGGGGCAGGGACTGACTGAATGTTTAAATATGCTCTGTGTGGTATATAAATAAGTGTTAATAAATAAATAATAATTGCTACTTTTCCAGTACGAGTATTTTAATATTTAAATATCTATGAAGTTTCAAAAATTCATTATTATTATTATTATTATTATCAGGAGACTTGCGACTCATTGCTTTTTATGTTTTCTTTTTTTTTTTTATATTTTTTATTAAGCACCAACAATTACATAAACAGTTATAGAAAGGATACTGTACATGGCAACTCAAAAACATATGAAAAATAATGCAATACAATAAGCAGACAGGCAGGGAAAATGCACTAGGGTGCAAGGGGGGAAAGCAATCATCTAGGGCTAAGACAGGGAGTAACAACCTAGGTCCTCAAGGCACACTGACAGTCCAGATTTTTTGAATATCCATGCAGAGATGGTTACATCAAAATCACTGAGGTAATTAATAATTAAGGTAATAATTAAGTCACCTGTGCTATCCTTAAAACCTGCTATCCTTATTATGGTGTACACACGGTGAGATTCCTTTGCTATTCGACTAAGATTTGATTGCTATGCAATTTCTGCTAACTCATGTGCTATTTACATTCAATTCATACAATCTACATTCAATTTGCACTATATAGTCATTGCTGCCCTGTCTATTTGGCTTTTCGATGTCAGCTGAACAGGAGCGCGCATCGGTATCGAATCGGGATAGAAAGCTTAAAACCATGTTTGATCTCCGCTGTCTATGCGATACCGATTCAATATTGACTATATAGTCAGGATTGAACCGTAAATCTTAGCGTGTATACAAAACGTTAGTGTGCCTTTAGGACCGTGGCTGGGAATCCCATGTCTAATGCTGTGTAAACACGGTCCGATTTCCTTTCCGATGTTGACGATATAGTCAACATCGGATCGGCATCGGATCAACATCGGATGCAGATCGCAAGGGTTTTAACCCTTGCAATCCCGATCCGATCCCCATGCGCGTTCATGTATCGGAAGCCAGAAAGTCTTGGCTGCCTTGTCTATATAGTGCAGATCTGCACTATATAGTCAAGATAGGATGCAAATCGGATGTGCCTTAAGATCCTATCCACAATCCTATCTGATCAGATCGTGGATAGGATCTTAAGGCACATATAACGTGTGTACACACCATAAGATGTCATACAAATTCTTCAGATTCAATTATTGCTTTTTAAAAATAATATATTATTTAATAGATTGACAACTCATATCTCTCTAATTGTTGTAGAGCTGAAAGTATCAGCATGAATCATACATGGCCATGAAATAGTTAAGAAGTCAGATGATTTTGCACGGTGAATGCAGCAAATCTCCGGGAATCTATGACTAATCCACCAAGATACTGCTGAACAACAATGCTGCTGTCTTACCTTGTTACTGTATATTGCTAAATGATTCTAAAGAAGAAAATGTTGTGCTTCTTTTATACAAACAACTATTGGGGCTGATATTATTGGGGATGTATTATTTTCAGAAATTAACAAAAGAATCCTGATTATATTTTTTAGAACATTACAAATTACTTATGATAAATGGCAGTACCCTTCGGGGGTATCATTCAGACTAATATGTCTTTGCGTGGTCAATGGCATATATCTATTATGGGTACAGGGTTCATGTGGACCTTGGAGGTCCACAGATGAGGGCATCATTATTTTGGTGATGTCATCACAAATATTGTTCAGATGTTGTATTTCCAAAGGTGTTGCTGCTGGAGACATGCACAGGACATAGACATGTGTCAGTCTTCACGATATTTTTTATTGCTCCAACTCCATATTTTCAGTGGGAGGAGCCAAATGAAAATTTGCATACACTCTCCTGTCTTATTTTAGTCATTTACCAGGTATTTATTAAGGCTTGGAGATGGATAAAATTGTGAGAGATAAAGTACGAGCCAATAGGATTCTGCCTTACATTTTTTTAAATGTAATTGCAGAAAAGTTCATAAATCCATATATCACATTGATATACAGCCATTGATTCAATTGGAGATATATTCCTTATTCCAGAAATGGTCTCTGGTTTGGATATTTTGGTCAATTCTCAATGAATGTTCCTCATTGAGGGGTCAGCAAATAGAATCATTAATATGCTCGATAGTATTAGTCAACAGTTCTCACCGCTGGAGGTTAATCCTCATGGAAGGTATCCATAATGGCAGTCCAATCGTCCCCACTAACACGGTGGAGGTGAAGATGGCACGACACACGATGGAAACCGCTGGAGGAATGTCAATGGTCTCTGCCGGTGCAGAGGGTCCTCACTATACCACGGTGAAAGAACTGAACCATTTGTTGCTGATACAGATGTTAGGTAAATGGAAGTCAATCCAAAGACCAGATGTTCTTGGTAAAAGGGAATCATAAGGCTGTCTTTTTTCACCCGACGCGTTTCACTGCTAACTGCAGCTTTTTCAAGAAACATTAATTGAGAATTGGCCAACTTATACAATCGAATTCGACCACGATGATTGGGGTTTCCACATGCGCATTTCTACACATGTGCAAACCCTGACTGTGAACGGCCTCGGCAATTTAGAATGTGTTCTGGGTTATTCGCAAAGGGTTGGGAGGGAAGGGGGCGGATAGGTGGTAGCGGTGGAGGGACATGGGAATGCCCAGAGTTTCATGGGTGTCGCCATGAAATCGCTGGGCATTCCCATGGGCACATGGGCAGGCTGATGCCTGCCAGAGGCGGACAGCTGACATGATGCGATGTCTTTTTCCTGGGCGCCTGCACTAATGAGTTCTCCTGCTGTGAGCACATGCGAGGGGAAATGTCTTTGTAAAAACACATCCCTTCACATAATTGCGAGGGGAAACGGTGGTGAGTGGCATGTATTAGCCGGCGGGGCGGCGTCACAAATCCTCAAATTTTGGTGGGAAGGCGGGCTATATAAGTCCAAAATATATCCGATATATATATATATATATATATATATATATATATAGCGTGGTGACGGCGGCACTCAAATAAATGACACGAACTGCCAGGGGTATCCCAACGTTTCAAGCCCTTGCGGGCCCTTTATCAAGGTGCAGAAGACAAATGAACAATAGTGACACACATACCTTTATACAGACTCTGTCTCCGTTCGCGCGCTCCCCCGGCATCCCGCCCGGCGCAGTAACATGACGTCATTCCTGACGGAACGTCGCTGAAGCCGCGAAGGGCAAACAGTTCTGCCCACACTGTAAAACACAAACAAATACAAACGTGATTAAGACAATGTGATTCGGATCCAGCCGCACATTGATAGTGATAAGACCGAGCACAAAAAGGCTCAGATATAATAATCAAAAAGGAAAGAATTGTGTTAATACAAAAATGATAACAAATACATTTAAAATAGCAGAAAGATAGAATCCGCCCAGTATGACCACCTACTTAATGACGGCTTCAGCATAGCAAATGGTGACAGTCAGCTGCATGATGGGTCACCATGGTAACTAAGTTAAACAACGGGCAATTCAATCGTGTGGATATTACAGGCATGTGAGTGTATATCACTATTGGCAACACCTCAGTTTAAAATAAAGCGAGGAGAACAGGTGCCATATACCAATGGACTGTCTGAACTAGGATAACCTCAAAGAAAGTATGAGTACCCAGCATGTTCATTAAGGCCCTTTGGAGCCAATGTGTCAAGCCGGTATATCCACCTGCTCTCCGCACGACACAACAACAGATCTCTATCTCCACCCCTTTTGGGTTTGGGAATCTGTTCGATATCCGATATATATATATATATATATATATATATATATATATATATATATAGGTGTATGGAAGCAGGCGGCACTCGTCAGACTTGTTAGTGGAAAAATAAAAAGCCTTTATTTATCCGACGGCGTTTCGGGGATTAACCCGTTTTCAAGGACATACAAAGTGCACAATGAGACAGACTCTATTTAAAAGCAGACAATACCCCGCCCCCCGCACTAATCACAAATCAGCTGGACTTACCAGGCGCGTTCGCAGTTAGCCGCTGCAGTCGGTGTTCCGGAAGCGGGTCTCCCTCCCCATCCGCACCATGGCAACAGCTCACGCTAACCTAGCATGGCGCTGTTAACCCGGAAATAGCGTCGGAGCAGTGATCTCCTCTTCCAGTCATCTGGCATGCTTACGCTTCACCCTGCCGCGTCCCAGCGCTGACAGCGTCATTGCTAGGCAACCGACATCAACAAACAGTCCTGCATCAGGAAACAAATTAAAAAACATTGTTAAAATCATTATAATGTAAAAAACTACTATATTTAAAAACAATCTAGATATCCACAAATCTTTGTCGGTGTCATAATAAGTAATGACATAATTATGGATCAATAAACATTGTACTGCAAGAGTGGACATATTGAGTATTAATTTTACTCTAAAATATGTATGTCCCGTGTTTATGTTAGAAGAAAACCATAGCAATTGTTTAAGAGGGACAACAAAAAATAGTCACAAACGGGCAAGAAGAAGAAAAAATTAATATTATATACCACAGAGGTCCATTATTATTAAACCCTAAGAATGTGGGAATGAGTATCCAAACATACATTGGTTGAAGCATATAGCCACCGGAACCACCCATAGCTTTGGTACAACAACTGCTCAGTTTCGTCTTAACCCACAATTATTTTATTTTTGACAGTAAATATTTTTTACAGACATCTGGCTGTGCAATGGGGTCCCCAGTGGCCCCGGCATATGCAAATATATTCATGCATCATATTGAGCAATCTTTGTTTTTTCATCAGCAGGCATTAATCCCTGAGGTATTATTTTTTCGGAGATTTATCGACGATTTATTGATTGTTTGGGGGGACGATCCTGAGCAGTTGATTCAGTTACTGCTCAATCATAACTCATCAGATTGTGTGGTAAAATTGACACACACCCTTGACCTTAATACGGTACAGTTTCTTGATGTAAATATTGAAGTGCGTGATTTGTTAATTCATACCTCTCTGTTTATCAAAAAAACAGATCGTAACACTGTTTTACGTAATGAGAGTTTCCACCCAGTAGCCACTCGTAAGGGGTTACCTTACTCACAGTTGTTACGGGTGAGAAGGATAACCTCGGACCAATCATTAATCGAACCAGCCTTGGATGCCATGATAGAGAGGTTCATTGATAGGGGTTATTCCCGTAATGAACTATTGATTTTGAAAAATAAGGTTCTGAATGTACCACGTTCTGACCTTTTGACACACACTAAAAAGGACCCTAAAGCCATTGGTAATAGGATCCCGTGGGTTAATCAATACTCCGTAATGAGTAAAAAGAACACAAGGAGTGCCAAGCAATTTTGGCCTGCCATCTCTACGGATAAGGACCTCCCCCTGTTGTCCAACACCCAATTACTCCCTAGTTACACTAGGGGTAAAAATATTAAAGATCAAGTAGTAAAACTAGACATCTCTGGGTGGGACAAACCTCAGGGGCCCAAATTTTTGGGAAGAAAGAATGGCTGCTACCGCTGCCTGGGGTGCATAACCTGCAGGTCTATGACAGTAGGGCCATCATTTAATCACCCACATTCGGGGAAACGTATCCCCATTAATTTTCCTCTATCTTGCCATTCCTCTTTCGTGGTATATCTTTTAACCTGTCCCTGTGGCCTGACTTATGTGGGGAAAACCCAGCGCACCTTTAAGGAGCGTATGGCCCTACATAGGTCAGGCATACACCAGGGGTTACTAAGTGGCCACAGTGATCAACCAGTGGCCCGCCACTGTATCCGATTTGGACACAGTGTGGCAAGCATAAGATCCATGGTAATAGACCAAGTGCCATTTTCATTAAGAGGTGGTAATAGAAACAAAAAATTGTTGCAAATTGAAAGTAGATGGATCTTTAAATTGCAGACATTGGCCCCAAAAGGCCTTAACGAAAGTTTGGGGTTACAGTGTTTCCTGTAAAAAATTAAAAAATTAAAGATCAATGGATACAGTTTCTTTACCCCTTTGGTTCCGGTGGCTATATGCTTCAACCAATGTATGTTTGGATACTCATTCCCACATTCTTAGGGTTTAATAATAATGGACCTCTGTGGTATATAATATTAATTTTTTCTTCTTCTTGCCCGTTTGTGACTATTTTTTGTTGTCCCTCTTAAACAATTGCTATGGTTTTCTTCTAACATAAACACGGGACATACATATTTTAGAGTAAAATTAATACTCAATATGTCCACTCTTGCAGTACAATGTTTATTGATCCATAATTATGTCATTACTTATTATGACACCGACAAAGATTTGTGGATATCTAGATTGTTTTTAAATATAGTAGTTTTTTACATTATAATGATTTTAACAATGTTTTTTAATTTGTTTCCTGATGCAGGACTGTTTGTTGATGTCAGTTGCCTAGCAATGACGCTGTCAGCGCTGGGACGCGGCAGGGTGAAGCGTAAGCATGCCAGATGACTGGAAGAGGAGATCACTGCTCCGACGCTATTTCCGGGTTAACAGCGCCATGCTAGGTTAGCGTGGGCTGTTGCCATGGTGCGGATGGGGAGGGAGACCCGCTTCCGGAACACCGACTGCAGCGGCTAACTGCGAACGCGCCTGGTAAGTCCAGCTGATTTGTGATTAGTGCGGGGGGCGGGGTATTGTCTGCTTTTAAATAGAGTCTGTCTCATTGTGCACTTTGTATGTCTTTGAAAACGGGTTAATCCCCGAAACGCCGTCGGATAAATAAAGGCTTTTTATTTTTCCACTAACAAGTCTGACGAGTGCCGCCTGCTTCCATACACCTACATAGGAATCCCAGCTGGTTCCAGAGGAAGGCACCCCAGCATAATACTTCGAGCTGACTGTGAGTGCCGGACCCCTCCATCAAAAGCTTTATATATATATATATATATAGATATATATATATATCTATATATACATATATATATAAGCGCAAAGAGACACCTTCTTTGCTTTTCATAATATTTGGAGTTACTCTAGGGTGTAACATCAGGTACGAGTGCTGCAGATATAGAAATGATTCAGCACCAAGGAGTTCAAACTAAAATCTTTTTCTATATAGAAGGCAGTAAATGTCCAGTAAAGAGAAGAGATAATTCTAATTATTAAAATTGATTTTTAAATGTTGGAGTAATTCGGGGCCACATACATAACATACACCGTTATAGCCGATGGATAGCTTAAAGGGCTGCATTTTACAGTATTTTAACTCTTCGTTTGGTGAATCTTACTGCGTTCAAGTTTGAAGCTTATTGTTCACATTGATAACAGCTTCAGATACTGTAGTGTAGCCAATTATATTCGCTCATATCTGAATCTATTTGAACCCGTTTGACTTTCAGAAATTAATGTTTTAAAACTTTACAGCCAATATGATCCATGTCACCCACTGGGCATACTGCAGATTGTGCGTGAGGTGCTAACCATGGTTTGTTTGTAACCTTATCATAAGTGGCATTACATAAAATAAACACACAGTAAAATATAAAACTAGATTGTCCGATAATTACACAATTACCACAGACTAACCATCAGCCGCCTACAAAGATAAATTACTTTCCTACTTAATGAAGTATTCATGAATTCAAGGTCAGGCAAAATGAGCTCCAATTAGTCACTGAAATCTGAATGCTTCAATCCTTTTCGAGCCTGTGCAAGTAGACCATAGATGGAAGGAAGCGTTCTCATGCATTGTACTTTATCCCAAACCCTCCTGCCCTCAGCCAAATCCTAATGTCAACAGTGTCGGCATTTCATCTGTCGACATTATGAGAAGGACGACACATTTCCTATCAACATTTTAACAATGACAACATCATAACTGTCAATGTCAACATTTTTTGTAAAATTTTGACATTATTATTGTCAACTTTTTGTTAACATCCCAGCAGAAAGAAGCCCCATTTTATGGATGATTTGCTTGTTAATAGCTGTATGTTTCAATAAGAACTTTACTTAGATGGCTCTATTAATAATACTCTTATACTTAGGGGGGATTTACTATGATGGGAGTTCTATTTCACATGGGATGTTGCTATAGGCAACCAGTCAGAATCTATTTCTTATTTATTTATTTAGCCCCTTCTAGAAGATACTTATGTATTATCGACGGCACTCATTAAGCAAATAACATAGTGTCCTATTCAGCATAGTGAGATCGCATTGCATCGCATGCAATTTGCATGCGATGCGATGATACTTGTTCAGTTTCACTGCACCATTGCCCGCGGATCGCATCACACGCAAATCGCATGCGATGCAATGCAATTTAGCACACCCCCACCGTCCACATCACCCGACCTGTTCATACCCCCACTATCCACGTCGGCGAGGAGTTGAAAACGTGGCCTCGCGGGGCTCGCTATGCTCGCCACACTTCAGGGTGACGTGGATAGTGGGGGTGTGCTAAATTGCATTGCATTGCATCGCATGCGATTTGCATGTGATGTGATGTGATGCGATCCGCAGGCAGGGGTGCAGTGAAACTGAACAAGTACCATTGCATGCGATTGCATGCGATTGCATGCGATTGCATGAGATGCTATCCCTATGCCAACGTACATAGTTAAGTTGGGCGCCGTGATAATACACAAGTACCATAGATAGTATCTGATTGGTTTCCCATAGCAACATCGCATATGAAATAGAACTCCCATCTTAATAAAATTTTTCTTACATTTACGCCCCAAAAATTGTAAAAAAAAACATGTTGACCTATTTACTGTCAACCACGTTCCCGTCTACCTAGATGCTGTCAACTATATTAAGGTGTCTAACTAGACGCGTTTGACCATTAGTGGTCAACCACGTGACTAGATCTAGACAGTGTCAGTCCACTATAACAGAACAGACGAGATTTCATAAACAGGGTCCCTTCTACCCTTTATCCCACGTCTGTACCTACTCCATCCTCCTTCTATTTATGATTTACATTTCCACATGGTTTTTATATAGCAACTGTTTGATGCTTCAAAGTTTGTGGCACTCTATGGCTAAATGATGATAGAGATATTGATGATGATGCTCCTTTCCTCCGCTGTTCTTCAGAAACTTACCCTGATGGCAATTCGAGGTCAGTTAACTTGCAAACAGTGTAAGATATTAAAGTTTAGCTCTTGAGAATACAGATTGGAAAGTCGCATACAAACAGTGCAAAAAAGCAATGAAATCTCCACCATTCCATGTCATCAAGCCATGATACGGTACTTATATGTTAGTTGGGCACCCACTAAAGTTAGTACGCTCTTACCCCCACTGGGACGCGGAAAACTAAGCAAATAGCTTAGTGGGCGCCCAACTAATAAAAGTACCCATGATACTGACCTACAAGGTGGGTTCCTGGCGATCAGTGAGTATCCCAGTCACCTTTGTTTTTTTGGGGGGTGGGAGAATCAGGTGGAGTTCCTTCTTTAGTTTAGACCACAGGTCTTTAACCTGTGGCCCTCCAGATGTTGTGGAACTACATGTCCCAGCATGCCCTGAGGTTTTTTGGCATGCTCTTATAGGAAAAAATGTGGCAATGCATGTTGGAACATGTAGTTTCACAACATCTGGAGGGCCACAGGTTGAAGACCCATGGTTTAGACCATTGATGAGGCTTTTCTCTGTAACATTAGAACGCACCCACGCACTCGCGCAATGCACTCCTGGGACTGCTAAAGATGCTGAAGATAGGCCATCGTGGACATAGGGGACCTTGGTAAGTATGAAAAAAGGGGCGGGGGGAAACAAAACAAAACAAAAATTCTAAAAAAACACGTTTTTTGGAATATTTCAGATAACAGATCTACGGATATGAGAGACTCGACCTGTACTACAAAGGAAGCCTTATATTGTATATAAGATGAGCATTGTTGAATATGCCACAGCAAAGGCAGCAAAACAACTGAGCCCACCCCAGCCTACTGACTAGATTACTAGATTGATGATTTACATCAATATAGATCGAGAGATTACATCAATCTAGATCGAGCGATTGGTGATTTACTAACACCGTGCAGTAACCCAGGGCACTCACTAGATTAAAAATTATTACTGCTTCAACTGAATACGTAATGCTGGATGGATGCCATAGGTCAGGGGTGCTCAAACTATTTTGCTCTGGGACCCCGTCAGACAATAAAAATTATTACAGGACCCCAGAAAGTTACTACTGAATGGCCGCCACATGTGTGGTCAGTGAATTGAAGTGACAGGGAGGCAGTGGGTCATGGAAAATAGTGACAGGGGGATGGAAGTGGGAAGCAGTGGGTGTTTACTTAATGAGTTATACCCTGTCAGCCCTCCACAGACACATTTGCCTGATGGTCAGCAACATAGAGTCGTGACCCCATGCTGAGTTGGCCGGGAACCCCTTTGGGGTCAGGACCCACAGTTTGAGAACCGCTGCCATAGGTTAATGCACTCGTGTACTTTTCTATTTCTATTTCAGGGTAAGAGGCTGAAAGTCTTGGTAAGTATATTGTACTTGTAGTCCAGCAAGTGCAGCAAAATTGAGCTTATGTGAAACATAATAACAGCGCATGAACCCGACAGTGTTATCGTGATTCAGAAACATGTTCCAGACAGCAAACAGGGAGTGTCTGTGTGGAGCCACAGCAGGCGGCGGAGGAGTGACACGGCATACACTTCATAATAGGATTATCAATTTTTCCCTTGTTTACATCATCTTCTTTTCCCTTTGTTGCCATCAATTCAGCGGCCAGGTGTGGGCAGGCACTAGCATCTTGTGGCAGGATCGCATGGCATGGAAAATAAAAAAATCACAATATAGGAGATTGAATGTCCCGTATTTATGGATCTATAACACTAACAGATATCTACATTGCATATGTATATTTCCATCTAAGTATAGCCGACGTCAGGTCTTGATTTCATAGTATAAAGTGATCAGAGCGTTTAGTTTTGTAATAAAGCTTGCTTTAAATGCCTATTTGTGCCATTGGTATCAATGGGACATAGAGGGAGCAACTATGTGATCTGAACCAATAAGCATCTACCAATTCTCTAGGAGGACCATGACAACATCAGTGAGGCACAAGGCTCGATTCCTGTACCCTAGATTTGCCACTACGCTCTCTGATAGGCTGCAGTTCTGAGCAAATCACTTCCAACAAAGTCTGGACTGTTTGAGTTTCCTAGTCCAGTCCATAGTTCCTGGTGCCGCTTCACATCCAAGATCACCACAATCCTTTTTGATGTTGCACAAGAACACACACACAAAGTATAAATGTACAATGACACTGCTAAGGCCTGCTTTTTGTTTACTGGTGCTGGAGTCATAAAAGTTGCTATAATTACCAAAATATAAATGTTAAAAAAAAAGACCTGAGGCTCCAGGCTTGGAATCCAGGCTCTATAACTGAGGGCCATTTCATTTGAGGGGTCTGTACTGACTAATGGTACATTTATACTACTGTTGAGAATGTTGAGAGGCTCGGAGATGTGGTCATGGTGCATGGTAAATGCGTTCAGCAATGCATGGGGGGGGGGGTTTGAGGAGGAGGTAAAGATAAGGGACAACGGGTGCATGTGAAGTGCTAAGCCCACCCCAGTCGTGTTATAGTGACATGACCACTCTTTTGGCCTGATTTTGAGTTGCACGCCAACTACATATTCACCAAAGCCTACATATGTGACCTATGGCACCTGCAGACTATCTTGAGTCACTTCTCTATGGCAGCTGAGCAAGTGGATACTGGCATTTGCATGTAGGAAAGGCATCCTTTGTTGTGACTTGTGAGTATGCAGAGCGCACACCACTTTTAGTCACATCACCTGCAGCAAGCCTTAGGTGTGTATAACTGCTGTTACTAGTGATGACAGCTGCCCTTGCAGATGGATGGCTGGGGGTGGTGCAGTCACATAGATAACTCAGACCATCAGCAGATATTTGCATAGACTTCCGATCGCTGGAGGTATCCGGAATTGCATCAGCATTATGGGCCTGATGCTACTGTGGTTGGAGGTGCACATACAGCTGCTTTCTTGCAGGCAGCAGCAATGCACTAGTATGGTAATGCGGCAGGAGGCGTCTGCAGGTGTGCCGAGAGGTGGGTGGGGGGGTACTAATTACCCCTGCCCAAGCTTGCTGGAGGGGCCCGGCGGGGGCCCTGGTCCGACCCCCTTTATACCTTCCCCCTCCCTCCCTTCTGGGCAGCAGCAGCAGCACACACCTACAGCAGGTGCTGTGCCAACAGCATGCTCAGCATGAGCGTATCACTGATAGTGTGAGAGCTCATGCTGAGCCTGCTATCAGCACAGCACATGCTGTAGGTGTGTGCAGGGGCGGATCCAGGATAAAATGACACGGGGGGCACCATGATAAAAAAGGGTTTGGGTGGGGGAGGGGCGGTGTTATTGGTGCCAGTGTACATGCTAAGAGAGCGGCAGGAGAGGGTGGGAATGGAATTAAAAATAGGCAATGGCATTTAAAGTACGCAGGCCCACCATGGCGACAAAAGTGAAGGATGTAGTTGTGCACACGCCAAAGGCGCGCTCTGGAAAAGGGTGTGTGGCCACTCAACAAGGGGCGTGTCCATGAGTGTAGTGTACAACACCATATAAAACTTCTACACATTATGCAACAGAATAGTAGACCCCATTATACTTGCCCCTTACACATGATGCCAAATGGAATGAGCCAAAATTGACATAATGCCACATGGATTGAGCCAAAATTCACATAATGCCACACGGATTGAGCCAAAATTCACATATGCCACACGGATTGGGAAAAAATTCACATAATGCCACACGGATTGAGCCAAAATTCCCATAATGCCACATGGATTGAGCCAACATTCATATAATGCCACACGGATTGAGACAAAATTCCCATAATGCCACATGGATTGAGCCAGAATTCACATAATGCCACACAGATTAAGCCAAAATTCACAATACACTTCATAAACAGGGACATTGTCCACCAAAGGCTCGCATTAAACATTTACATCATAATGTCCATTACACGTTAAGTTACATGCCATTATGTCCATTATGTGTTATGCCAAACACCATAATGCCTATTAAAAATTATGTTACATAAGTGCTGCTTCTCTACATGCTCATTGCCACGGGTTCCATGCTCATTGCCAGAGGTTCCATGCTCGTTGCCATGTGGGATTACATGGTCATTGCCAAGGGGGAATACATGCTCGTGGTAAATGGGGGACAGCCACTGCCAGGCAGAAGTGATAGCCACTGACAGTGGCAGAGCCTGGCTGTATTCAGAGCACTGCAGGTCCCGGCTAATAATACCCCTTTCACACCAGAAAATGCATTCCCAGGTTGGCCCCTTTTACACCAGCCTAGTCCCTGCATTTTCTGGTGTGAGGGGGAGAGAAAACCACCCCTCCCCCTTTAACCAGTTATCTCATTTAACCGGCTATATCTTCGGAACCAACTGACCCATTTACATGAGACAAGTATTATATTGAAGAACTTTTGAGTGAGCTTTGAATGATTTTGGTCCAGTGAAACTGGAACGTTTGGTTCCAGAGTAATCTGCCCTCAAAGAACATGAACAGCCATGATATTACATTCCAAAAATAAAATAATCGGTTTACAAGCAATATCTCTGGAACCGATTGACCGATTTGGACCAGCCTGGTATCATATTGAAGGCCCAGCGATTTGGAACTGAATAAAATCAACCACAAGCTTTTGTGATGCCAGGGCGGGAACTGGCAGCCGTCGGAACCGGGTAGGGGTCGGAATTGACGGGTCCCATATTATCCTATGGGGGAAAAAACGTTACAGGTTTGCCAGGCGATATCTCCGGTTCCCGGGGGGCTAGAGACACGGGGCTGGGCTCGTTGGAAAGCCCTGGTCCTCAGCTACAAAATAAATGACAGGGGGGCACGTGCCCGGTGCCCCCCCCTGAATCCGCCACTGGGTGTGTGATGCTGCTGAGGTGGGGGTGAGGGACCACTTTAGGCCAAACCCCCAAAATTTTACCGGCGCCCGGCATACCTCTCAGCTGCCCTGGGCGTCTGATATACTGTAAGTAAACACACCTGCTTGCATTAGTGATCCGTGCTGTGTCCTAGTGCACAGCATCGGACTACCTGCATCACCAGTGGCCAGCTGCCACAATTCCACAATTCCTATAAATATCAGCAAATATCCATCTTCCAACATAGATGCACTCGGCACTCCCTGAAAATGGCAGTGGCATGCCTCCATTTTGGGAATGAGCCGTTACCACCCTCTCCCAGCCCCCATACAACTGCAGACTGTCAATCTAGCAATGTCTGCCTCTGTAGTGCATCCAGCAATGTACAGTATTACCCGGCTATGGCCCTAGGTGCAACAAAGAATCAACCTGATAATGCACCTGGTACATCTACCACAACGGCAATGCAACATACACAATACAATACAATTGAATACATACGTTCAACATTTAGAAGCTATAGAATTCACAAAACTGAATAAATAGATAAAAAAAATACAACTTTTAGCGTTCACCTTTATTACAGTCGACAAACACATCAATAAGTATTTATTTTGAAGAACTGTTGTAGATGCCAAATAACATCTTGCAGGTTTTAAACATTTACTTCTACAATATTTCTGTCCATTAAACAAGTTTGCTGTCAATTTGTGACAATCTGTTAAAAATAATAAAAATGTGCAGCCCTCTCCACCTACTATTTAAGGCCCAATTCAGACCTGCTCTCTGGGTTGCGAGTGTTCGAAGTCCAGCAAGCAGGTTAACGCCGCCCTACTTAGGTTCCCACCCCCTGCACATGTGTTCTCAGACATGCACACAGGGGGGGACATCGAATGACTACAGTATTATCTCAGCGCTCAAACGCCTGCAGGGTGTCAATCACCCTGTGAGCAGTCAGTGAAGACTAGCCTTCCCTGGCTGCCTGTGGATGGACGGCTCATGCATGCGCACACAGTCATTCGATAATCGCTCGCACTGGGAATTCGCAGCCCAGCAAGTGAATCTGAACCAGGACCATAGTGTACCATAGTGTACACAGAAGTATCAAATCAATGAACATGTGACAGTTTAATGTATGTGAGCCCATTACTACTGGTCAGACTCTTAGGGCTAAATTTACTAAGATGGGAGTTCTACTTTAGATAGGATGTTGCCTATAGCAACCAATCAGAGTCTATCTATTATTCTCAAAAAGGTGCTCAATAAATAAGAAGTAGATTCTTATTGGTTGCCCATAGCAACATCCCATATGAAATAGAACTCCCATCTTAGTCAATTTTCCCCTTAGAGCAGCGGCGTAGCTACATTTTGGGCACCCCCCCGCCGTTAGGGGGGGCGCCCCCCGCCGCCCATTCAAACCCCCCCCCAATCCCCCGCAGCCTTACCTTTCGCGCTGGTCCCGGCGGCTCCGTTCTTCTGCTGAGGACCACCACAAAATGGCCGCCCCCATACAGCAGACAGTTTCAGAGAACTATGTGCTATATGGGGGCGGCCATTTTGTGGTGGTCCTCAGCAGAAGAACAGAGCCGCCGGGACCAGCGAAATAGGTAAGCCTGCAGGGGATTGGGGGAGATGTAACTATAGCACCGCAGCCCCCGGCGTCCCCATATGCACAGCTCCCCCCCGCGGTGGCGGGGGCTGCGGTGCTATAGTTACGCCAGTGTCTTAGAGTCAATTCTATTACAGGGCATGATGCAGACGACTTGCCACATACAATGCACTGAAGGAATTGTGGCATAGATTCCAATTTATATGCGCATCTCTATGGGGGTGAATACATAATCTGTGAATTAGGTACAACGCGCAATAGTGTTCCGGATTGTGGTCCGCACCTACTGAATCGTCCCTCCGTGCTCTACTTACCATGTCTTTTTATTATTAAGTTGGCAGTAACAAATCCAAGGTCCGATTCTCAGTATATGTTCTTATTTTATGGGTGAACTGTAATAGGATAAGAGATTCAGAAAGTGAGAGATTTGGTAAGAAATCTCCAGTTTTTTTAAAGTTGCAATCATTTACACTGCAAGAACCAGTTTGATTTTGCAGTGTAAGGGCGGGATGTATTAAGCCGAAAATGCGGTAAAACCCTACGTTTTACCGCATTTTCATATGTACTAAAACCCTGCCGCCGCGTTACCGCAGGGCAGTGTATCGCCACCTTTCGCCACCCGACGCCAGCCCGACTCCAACCCACCACTTCCGACAACCCCCCTTTCCCCCTCCCCCGGTTTACCTTGCGTCAGGTCCTCCTGGACCCGGAAGGTAAACCCTTCCTCCCTCTAATAAAGCAGCCAGACGTCCTTCCGTCTACAGGGGGTAGGAGGAGGCACCAGGGACAGCCTGCTTAGCTGTCCCCGGCATGAGGGGAGAAGGAGGTGCCTAGGAGGTGACGGAGACCCCCCGCACACCACATTACAGGTATCACGGAGGGCCTCCGTCACCGCACCGCAATGCCAGCCGCATATGTTAGTAGATATGGAATCATAGTGGCCGGGCAGCGAGGGGCGACGATTTATATTAATGCATCCTGCCCTAAATGATTGCCGCTTTAAAAAATCGGGAGATTTCTTACCAAATCTCTCACTTTCTGAATCTCTCATCCTATTAAATTCCACCCCATAAGTTCTTGTAGTAACATCTATTGACTTATGGTCCTCATACATGTGTGACATATTGCCACTGCTTCTTGATCCCCGACAGCTGGGTCGGGAATCAGGAATATTAAACATGTTTAAAAAATCCTGTTTCCTCAATTCCAACCGAAAACGGTTGATATGAGCAAATTGCGGATTTCTAACATGATTATTTCCCCCTATTACCCGACGGATTGCAGAACATCAATGGTTTCCCATTGGTGGATCTGATCGGCAGCGCCGGTGGATCGAGGAAACGGGAAAAAAACATCCAGATATTTTTTGGCCTTAAGGCTATTTCAAAGAGAAATAGTCGAAATGATATTCAAAGGTTGGCAACAATGATTTTTTTGTAGGATACCAATGTATTTTCTGCATGTGAGCAATAGGGATATCTGTTAGGTCAGCTCTTAAACACACAACACAATAAACACTCAGAGGGATGAATCTATCTACTTATATAATCATTGCTGTCTCCAAAAGCCTGTGGCCACGTCACTGTAATACTTGCAATGGCTGCAGGGATGAAGCTCTGTCTGATGATGATTCGTCTCCCCTGCTTTTCTTTGTTACGTCAGATATATTTGGTATGATTTAAGCAAATATCTGTGTAAAGGTTCTGCAAATATAAAAACAGCTCCATCTGAAATCTAATCCTGCAATGATATCATCTACAAACTCAGTTTTTCTCTTTCTCACCTGCTAGACTTTCTTACATCAGCTCGGCACAAAAGCGATAGCTACAAACTACGTTTACATAGTGTTCCTGTCCACGTGCAGTAGGAGCCAGTGCATGAAGGAATGAATCTGCCTGGGGTCGGACAGTGATTTCAGGAATTATCGCCTTTTACAATGGCATTTTATGAAGTAGCGGACAAAGAATAGCATTTATGAAAGAAATCGGTTCAGTCTGTTGAGTCTGAGGCCAATTATAAAACACATCTCACTGGCCCTTATTCTGATCGGTGCGGATATTCCCGCATTCTTACGGAGCGGTCCGCACGCAACGGTGTTCTGCCGCGTGCGGCCATCGTCCGTAGAAACGCCCACGGGTCCTCCGCATTCGGACGGACTCACTCTTTAAGAACAGGGCGTGTTTACGGACGACATACAAACCATGCGTGTGCGGGAGAAACACTCAGATTCTGCACGGTATTACAGAGTATTACAGAGTATGCTCGGGAATACCGCATCCGAACGGGAGCCAAGCGGTGCTACCGCCCGTAAGCGGAGTATTTACGCCAAACAACCCACTATTATGTATCTTCTGCAATACATCACATGACCCACTTATTCAATTACCTATCCTCATAAAAAACTGCTTATTTGGAATTGGAATCAATTAGATGCCAATATATCCTTACAAGCATGCCTAACACATGCATTGCACACATTAACCCTTACAGCAATTGAAGTGCAATGGTTTCTATTAGACCCTGTGTAAAAGATTATAAACAATCTACACATATACTGTTTAATGTGCAAAGAAAACCAACAACTGTGAACTTGCATAAAACATTTATTATAAACCAAAATTAACATGTCAATCACAAAATATAAAATTATAAATTATATCAGGAGATCGCGAAGGTCCTGCAGATCTGCTAGTAAGAGCCTCAAATGGTGCTCCGCCCGCAGGAGGGCCCCAATAACTCCCTCATCTGCCGGTGTGGTGTCATCTGTGGGCATGTCAAAGGGGCAAAAATTAGTCATGATATTCATGCATACATTTCACATACTGCTACATAAATTGCACAAATGCTAGGTGACATGTGTATATATATATATCTATGTAGAGAGATAGAGACACACATAGATAAATAGATATGACACATACATATCTACATACATACACACTTATTTACTACATACTGTGTTTTTGTCCCTCTACCCTTTACTCTGCAGAAGACATAACAGTCATAGTGTTTCTTCTCAGTCACAACCCACCCATGACTAACCAATGACAAGCATGTCATGGCCTCCGTCAATAAGAACTTGTCACAATCTCCTCAGTCTAAGTTCAGTGATGGTTCGTGGCATGGGAGTTATGCAAATGTCAGGAATGCACAGTACACATCCTCCAAATCATAATTCTGTCTAAACCAACCTACAATTCTGTGACGGCAAAAAAACAATCTGAACTACAGGGGGTGTTTAGGTAGAGGAGGCTCCTGGGACACTGGCAACTTGTGACTCCATTCCAAGGTAGGCCGGCCCATACTCCATTTATAGCATACATCCTATAGTTTAGAAATAACATTCACCAACAATATAGATTCCACTATTTGATGGGTCATAATCAACGCTTGCAGCAGGTGAATTTAATCCACAAATGATCCACTCATCCCTTTACTCCAGGATCCGGTTTAACTACAACGGTTATGTGGCAGTCAAAATGGAGCTCCAAGCCATCCCACAAACCTGTGTAATTCAGAGGTGTCCTGGATGAAAGGGATGCCTTGGACACCCCATCTAACCCGTACCTGTATCTGTAGCTACCCACTTTGGGGTCTGTATTAATAGTATTGTAACAACATTTATCATCACCAGTGCTACATAACAAATACCAGTACAACTACTTCATGAATGATGCATTATGTAAACATACCGATCAGATGTGACTCCGGGGCCTGACATGCCTCCTCCCCCTCGGAATCGGACACCTCTGGGGCAACCGTGGCCTCCTCAGCCCCCTCCTCCGCCAGCTCCTCCGCCACCATCACCTCGTCCACCTCCTCCGCCACAACCAACTCCTCCACCACCACCACCTCCTCCTCCACCTCCTCCTCCACCACCACCACCTCCTCCTCCACCTCCTCCTCCGCCACCAACACCTCCTCCTCTGCCACCAACTCCTCTTCCACCTCCTCCACCACCACCTCCTCAGGCACCTCCTCCTCCTCCACCACCTCCTCCACCATCTCCTCCACCATCTCCTCCACTTGCTCCTCCAACATTTCCTCCTCCTCCTCCACTTGCTCCTCCTCCACCCTTGCCGCCACCTCCTCCTCAGGCTCTTGCCCCTCCTCCTCGGCCAGGGCTGCCTCGGCCTCTTCACGTGGCTGTCGGGCTCGGGCTCGTGCTGTGTGGTAGAAAAAAAAAATCATGGTCAATGTCGGGTCATTGGGGCACATGTATTAATCCATAACAAGACATACATGGAAGGGTGATAATGATGGCAAACGATGCTGGAAAGTAGCTCCTTACTGTTAATGGACTCCAAAATGTGACATTTAAAATATTATGTGATTGTTAGTAATTTGTTCAAACATTACAACCCTGGCATTTATTAATGTGTAACACATATTAGATCTGGCACATTGTATGCATCAGAATCATCAATGCTATGTCATTACATATAAAAGCCACATGACTGCATGTTAACCAGGAAGAAGCACACATAACAGTCTATGGACTTTTAAACCCATGGACACCCACTTATCATGAGACACATTTTATTGTTTCTATATGCTATGTTGTAAGTGCGAAATTTCATAGCTAAAATACTCACAAGCAGCTATTTCGCCCCTAATTTGCTGTAACAGCTGGGGCTGGCGCCTGCGGAGGTCCGACCAGCGCCTCTCGAGCTGCCCGATGCTCCTCCGCACCCGAGTGCGGGCGTAAATCCTGCGCCCTGCCGCAGCATAGGCCCGGCGTTTATGCCGGTTGCTGATAAAGGGCCCAGCACGGCCCAGCCTTGTCTCCATGACGGAGACAAGAACCCTCAGCTCCGCAGGAGAAAACGGGTCTGCCCTTCGTGTCTCCGCCATGTTAACAATGGCATCAATCAACCAATCAGGTAGTGGCATTGGTTTATCACAGTTATTTGTGTTAATAACTTTATTGTTCATCTTTACATGAGCAGCGTCTCTGCGCCAACACAAATGGTGACAAATTCGCATGCCTTCAAAACAGTAGTGCTGATGTATGGCAATGAACAAATCTGATATATATAAAACACAGTGTGTATGCACTTAGCAAATCCAATGACGCCTCGCTCCGCCAAGCAACGCGTGCTATAGCTTAGCAACGCATAGCTGTACTTAGCATTACTTACTCTATGCATCTATGTGTATGCGTACATTTATGTTTAAAAGACACATACACATACACATACTTGCAGGTATCCTGAGTCCAGCATTATACACCAGCGCTGGCTGCCTGGCTGCCTGCCTGGGTGCCTGCCTGCCTGCCTGCCTGCCTGCCTGCCTGCTCCTTGAAATGTTTAAACATGTTAATAAATTCAAATATCATATATATATATATATATATATATATATCTGCAAACAAATCATACATCAACACAGGAAAAAATCCCCAACACATTAGAGAATAAATCAATGTACTCACCAGTCATCAGGGATAGTATCAACTACAATAATGAAGATATAACAAACACATAAGATCCCTTGTAGAAGGTATAATAATGAGCACCTATATTGTACTTCCCCCAAAACTAAGCACATATGATAAATATCTACTATTTCTTTGCCATTAGGAGGGCAGGCTGGATAATTGTCGTTTTGTAACACTGACAACTACCACACTGTACTTATTTGAAGGGGTGATTTTTACAAGAATTGGTGTGTTCTGGTCAACTAGATAAAATGTACCTGAAGTATCTTTGCGCCACAGAGTCCCGCAGCTGGTATCCCCTCCGGCATTCAGGGGCGCGGGATGGGCGCATGGGCGGATCTTGCGGCTCAGATGGAACCTCCCACTCATCAAAGGGTATCTCACGCCGCACAGCAATGTTGTGGAAAAATATACACAGGCCCACGATCCTCGACACCATTTGAGGCGCATACTGTAAGTCACCACCAGTGCGGTGGAGCACTCTAAATCGACCCTTTAAAAGGCCAATTGAGCGCTCCACCACTTGCCTGGTGGCAACATGCGCCCCATTGAATGCCTCCTGTGGGCCCGGTGCTGGGTAGCTGTACGGCGTAAGTAGCCAGGGCGTACATGGGTAACCGGAGTCACCCAGAACCCACGCATCACGGCCTTCCAGCTCTTGTAGTCTTTGCCATATCCCGGTTTGTCGGATGACATGAGAGTCATGGGCACTTCCGGGAAACTTCGAGTTGAAGGCGAGAATCTCCATGGATGGGCCACATACCACCATCACGTTCAGTGAGTGGAACAATTTGCGGTTCCTATATATCTTCTCACTTCGAGATGGAGGCACAAATGGTACATGGGTGCCATCCACAGCCCCTATCACATTAGGGAAGCCAGCAATTTGATGGAAGGCCTGCTGGCTTCTGCGCAGGGTCTCGGTGGCAAATGTCATGGCCATGAAGTGCCCCTTGCGCCTGAACATGGCCGACGTCACACGCCTCAGGATTCGGCAGAAGGCCGGCTGAGATATTCCAGCAAGTACTGCCACTACTTGTTGGAATGATCCTGAGGCGCAGAAATGCAACACCGCCAGCAGCTGTGTGTGAGGCGGAATTGCTGTCGTGATCCCGTGTAGAGGTTCCAGATCGCTCTCAATTAACGTGAGCAGATCCAGAATTACATGTGGCGGTAACCGGTACCTAGTAAGTACCTCATCATCGGGCATAGCAAACAGAGTCACCCGTGTGCGATAGATTCTAGCACGTCCTGGCCTCCTTGGGCGACGAGTGGGGAGAGCCGCAAGTGCCCTTAGCCTCCTTTCCATGTAGCGCATCATTGCTTCAGCAACCTATAAAGAAATGAACATAAATACTGATGCACCTATGCACATAATGGCCATATCCCACTACAAATAGATTTGTAGGCTTCAATACGTACAATAGATGGCCGCCCCGTGAAATCCCGAAGATCCATTTGACCCTATAATGATGTAACAATAATATGAACTCAATACACACCGTCCTAAACACACAGATAAAGGTGTCAGCATTTTTTGCCGACATCATGTACTATGAGACATTTCATCTATTGCTGGGACATGTTGTCCTGCAATAGATGAACCCACACAGGTTTAAGACCTGTGAGTGAAATAGTGAACATGTGACATGTTGCAATAATGCTACAAGCACTTTGCTGGCCCAACAATCTGTAGTCAGTGAGGCAATGGTGCATACATTCATACACTTACATTGCTAATGGATATCATATCTACAAGGAGCATGGAAGAGCTTACCTTAGACCCTGACAAGTCCAGATCTGCTGACAAATGATTGTAGCAGCAACTCACTATTTATAGGCCTCTCACATGTGTGGTCTATAACAGTAGTGATGAGTTTTGCATGATTTGTGGCCTGGATTTTCTAAGGGATTGGGCTACTTTTAGCTTGCAATCAAACTCAACAATACCACAGTAGTCATGAACCAAATGTCATGTCATCCTAGCAAATAGCATGTGTATTGTGCAATAGTCACAGGTGTATCAGAAGATTCTATGCAATGTTAGAATTGGTGACCAGTATTTCATGTCGAAGTTTCGCCAGGTTTTACACAATGGAATTTCCGCCACCGTATGCGGCGCGAAAAAACAGCGACGTACGCACACGCACGGAACGCAGCTGCCGCTGATGTCCGCCAAACAGGATACACAAACAGTATATAAAGGTGTATTAGAAGGTGACAATGTTGTTGCTAACATGTCTGGATCACAACCAGAGGTGGACCCAGACCTGCAGCAACTATTTGACCAGATGGACTCCAGCACCACCTATGTGCCACTGCACATGCAGGCAGTGGGTAATGAGGAGGCTGCTGGCCCTTCTACAGCAGGGGAACCTGCACCTGACCATTCTACAGCAGGGCAACCTACACCCGGCCCTTCTGCAGCAGGGCAACCTGCAGCTGGCTCATATGCACCATCAGCAGAATCGTTTGGAACACAACCGGGGACTTCACAAGGTAGTACCATGGCCAGCACTTCAAGTGCAGCGACACGTGCCAGGGGGCGTGGCCATGGACGTGGCAAGGGGACAGCGAGGGCAACAGAGGAACCAACTACAAGAAATAAGGCATATGAAGCACAGGAGCTTGCCATCCTGGTTCCCCGAGCACGTGATTGGATTGAGTGTCCATCGGAGAAGCTTACACACACACGCAGATGGAAGATTTGGGAACAGATAACGGCAGAGATTAATGAAGTTGCGCCACAAGTTTGTGAGACGGACCATGTGAAGAAGAGGCAAGTTGTTTTGTGATACATGTGCCCAGTAATAGGCAAGTAATGATTGAATTCATGCTTAGATGGATTTTGCAAATGGCCTGTGAAGTTGTTACGATACACAGACATTATTGCCATGTTATTTAGTTGAGAGTTAGAGTACGGTGATTGTGAATGTGTATTGTAACGGTTGAGATCATAGTTGCATGTAATGTTATCTTTTGGACATTAACCACATGTCATAATATGTAGCACAGAGCAATGGCTGCAACAGCTAACATCTGGAGTGACAGGTATTAATATGTCAACTTACATTGCAGGTGGCAGGACTTCAAAACCAACCTGAAGAGGAAGATGACCAAGCGGTGGCAACACAGCCAGACATCTGGGGCCGGGCCCATGCCATCAGGGCTAGAGCTCACCCCCCTGGAGTTGATGGCCGAGTGCTGTATATCAGTTGAGGAGGTCAGGGGGGTGAGCACGATGGATAGCGAGGCCCCAGCTGAAGTGTTTGCGTCTTTTCTGGAAGGTAAATATTGGTCATGCCATAAACTTGTGCAAGTAATTATCTTAGAATGTGTCCTAATTGTGTTTATCATTTTCCACAGACACCCCACTGCTTGGTGACGACTCTGCTCAGGAGGTGGAGGAGTCCGTGCCACCTGGCCCCAGTGGTAGGCCTGTGCAGCAGCAGCCATCGGCCCAAGCCGATTTTGCCACCTTGGCCAACATGCTTGGGGACATCAACCAGCAGGGAGAGTTGGCATCAGAACGGATGCATAGGACCGAGGAGATCATGGCGAGCTTGGTCAGCACCCAGCAGGCCATCGCTGCGAGCATGCAGGCCATGGCTGCAAGTGCTCAGGTGCTGGCCGAGCAAGCCACCCGCCAAAATGATCTCCTCCTCCACCATAATGAGCTTATGGTGGAGCTGGTTACCAGCAACAGGGTCCTAATGTCATCCGTTTCTGGTGCATTACCACCGGCAACACTCCCTGCTGGCAGGAGGGGTAGACCAGCCAACCCCTCTACATCATCTGCTCCACCTGCCCCAGCATCTGTCCGTGGCCGAAGAGCTGCTGCACAGGCCAAGGAGCCTACCAAGGCCAAACGTGGTCGCAAATGAACTTGTGGCTGCATTAATCTCCACCGTTATGTGTTCCCAAATCTTCCATTGTGCTGTGTGTGTCAGCTTCTTGTGTCCAATCACGTGCTGAGGGTAACCAGATGAGCCCTTGCTTCATATGTCCTTTTTGGTTCCCCTGTTGCCCTCTTTTGCCTGCCATTACTGTCAGCTGTACTTGAAGTGATGTTGCTAAGTCCCCGGTTGTGTTCCAAATGATTCTGCTGATGGTGCATATGAGCCAGCTGCAGGTTGGCCTGCTGCAGAAGGGCCAGGTGTAGGTTGCCCTGCTGTAGAATGGTCAGGTGCAGGTTGGCCTGCTGTCGAAGGGCCAGCAGCCTCCTCATTTCCCACTGGCTGCATGTGCAGTGGCACATAGGAGGTGCTGGAGTCCATCTGTGTGCAATTATATTTGTTTTGTATTCTTATTTATTTTTGTACATTCCTGCCATGTTGTTTTTGTTTGGGATTTTTTATTTTTTGGTCATTGCATCACAGTGGCATTGACTGTGACATGTATAGAAATAAATTTGTTTACTTTACCAAAAATGTGTGGTTTCATGAGTACATGTCGAATACACATGTGTATTGCTAGTATTAATATTCAGTCATGTCCATTGTTAGCAGTTTTAAAGTGTGTGACAAGTACAGCATATGTGGGGGATTAGTACGGTTTCCTTGAAGCAGCAATGGTTTCAATTAAAGCACTGACAAGCGTCCTATTAGTGAGTAATGAGTAAAGGAGTCGATTCTATTGGGTTCAGGTGTTAATGCTTGTAGTCATTAGGCGTACGTTCGCCTACCGCATGAACGAGTGGTGTCCGCAAAGCAATAGTACACTTGTGGACACCGCACATTTCTTCCCTTTTTGATCGCGTGCATTCGGAGTGGTATCCGAATGTACGCCCCCCAACATAAGTGTACTCCCCCGTGTCCGCCCATGTTTCCGCCCCGTTTTGCCCACTTTGAAACTACGCCCATGTGTCATTCCGCATGACGCCCATAATACGCCCATATTTCCCGACTGATTGCGGGGAACAGTTTGGGACAGGATTTGGCCGAACTGGTACGGAGTCAAGGCCTGGCACATGCGCGTTGCGTTCTCCACGCATGCGCAGACGCCGTAAAGACGCCATCCGAAAGTATGCGGTAAAGTACGCGTCAATCAGAATAAGGGCCACTGTCTGATAAAAAATAATAGCCATAAAACACAGGAAGTAGAGTTTTTTTTACTTTTCGCTTTGTTTTTGCTAAAAGGTGGTGTAGTGAGTTCCCAGGGTAATCCAAAGCAGTGCGACCAAGATGGCTGCCACACCTGGTATCATGTTAAGGTTGGAATACACAACCCATAGTTGCCTACCCTCCTGCATTCTGCAGGAGACTCCTTGAAATAGCAGCAATATCCCTCTCTTCCTGATAAGTCTAGCAATCTCCCTCATTTCACCTAGCCCACATTATGTAGCTGTTACATTTTTGGGAAAAAAAACAAATGAGAGATACATTTACATTGAATAATCAGTGCCATTTCCCAGCTTTGGTGATGAAACACAATAATCCCTATTGCTACATGCATCTCTTGGGGCCATTTATATGGAACCACGTGTAAAACACAATAGATGAACAATCCCTGACACATATCAGTGAATTTTCTTTAGCAAGTATAGTAGCTCTTACTAACTGCTTTGGGGCTTATCTACATTTGGATATAAGTCATTTGAAAAGATCCCTCTCAGATGTAGCAGTACACACCCACGCTTCTAGGTGCAGCGTTCACAATCTCTTTTCACAATCACTCCATATATGGAACTAGACACGCCCTTTGGGTGGAGCATGACACGCCCCCTCAATGGGGCGCTGTGCAAAATTCTACAACCAACTATAATCTCCCTGAAACGAGTTTTCAAAAGTAGGCAAGTATGACCCAACCCCTGGAAGTTCTTACATGAAATGCATACACCGATCCTGCATTATGCTTTAGTGCACCTAAAGGTTTTCTTTTATGTCTCCGTGGTTTGTCTTTTGCTGTATTACTTAAATCTTCTGTACTACGTGCATTATTTTTTATGTCTGTAAAGTTCCTTGATTCCTGTTGGAGAAAGAGTGCTATATAAATAAATAGATTATTATTATTATTATTATTATTATTATTAATAATAATAATAACTATTTTTACATAATTTTATTATCAGTCGACTAAAGTTATTACAAAAACCCATTTTATTTATTTATTAACAATTTCTTATACAGCGCACACATATTCCGCAGCGCTTTTCAGAGAATATTTGAACGTTCACATCAGTCCCTGCCCCAGTGGAGCTTACAATCTTTATTCCCTACCACATGCACACACACACACACAGACATTCTAGGGTTAATTTTGTTGGGAGTCAATTAACCTACCAGTATACTTTTGGATTGTGGGAGGAAACTGGAGTACCCGGAGCAAACCCACGCAAGTGCGGGGAGAATATACAAACTCCGCACAGTTAGAGCCCTTGTGGGAATCAAACCCATGACCTCAGCACTGTGAGGCAGTAATGCTAACCATTACACCATTCGTACTGCCATTTTGGGTTAGTTGTCTATTTAGAGGATGAAGCTTTATTGACAACTTTGCATTACACTGAATATTACCTGTTTATTTGTTAACAGTTTCCTACACCGTGCAGCCAGTTTCATTCCTCTTTACAATTGGTAATAGGGATAAAAAAAATTGGGTAGTTACAGACTGTTGAAATGGCAGGAGGGCCCTGCTTGCAAACCTACAATCTATAGGGAATTGGCACTGATAAATGGCAGTGTAGAAATAAAGCAGTCAGTATTTTCCTTGCACAGAAACAAAATAACTCACCCAAATCTAATTCTCTATGCACATGTTACATCTGCCCCCCCCCCCCCCCCCCCACCTGCAGTGCACATGGTTTTGTCCATTTGTGAAGGAATTTGCCTCTGAGAGTGAACCAGAATAAGGCCTATTGTTTGATGAAAAATTCTGAAGAAATCAGACATCAATTTGTACACAAAATTATTATGTACAGTATTTATAAATACATTGTTTTATATTTAACATGTAAAGTATTCCTACAAAAGGGAATCTGTATTAATGTTTCACATTACAGTGTCATATTTCTAGTGAGGATGGTCAGCCTCAGGCTGTTGTAGTGACCGTCAGTAAAATCTAGCAGCAATAAAGAAGAAAGTATCAGTAAAATTCTGACATAAAGTATTACTGCTACACGTCAGCCGACAGTATACTCCTTTGTAACTGACCTGATTAGCAGGACTGTTCTTCCATAGCTGTCTTCTTATTCCCCTTTAATGGGCATTTACTCTCCCAGATACAGACACGTCAGTCAATAAATAAATAAATGCTTGCTTTCAGCATGTATAGAAGCAACAAAAACAGAGCCATAAAACTATTTTCTGTGTGTATAAAAGTGTATGGGATGTGTAGCAGCATACATCCACAGTGCCGGAGGCTTCACATAACAATACAACAGGACACAAATTGCCATTTCAGGTTCACATCTTCATAAATTCACCATCGGTACTCTCATGCTTAACAACCCTTAACACTTAGATTACTAACTTATCTAAAAATAACGACACGGACACAAGTGCTGGCATTTCAAAATAACGAATGTCAAATTTATTTTGGCAACAAACTAAAGACTATATTATTGGTGGCGGCACTAAAGAACAGTCAGATTAAAGAAAAGGGGGTGGGTAGGGTCACCATAGCATTCACACACCGCTGGTGACCAACTCTCCCAGCCAACCACCAGTGTCGGTGGAGGCAGCCATCTTCCGTGCACAGAAGTATGGCTCGTGACAATCAATGCCTGGAGAGCGCACCCATTCCATCTACACAATTGACCGTTCTTTACCGCCGCAAAAAGAAGAAAATAGAGACAGAAAATAGGGATGGGTGGGTGGGGAAAATCTCCAGAGAGGAAGCAGCTCTCTGGTCAGCAGACCTTTCTCCCCTCCTAACTCCTCCCACTGCACCCATTGGCTGCCAGACGCAGCCCTTCCTCACTAACTGTTCCCTAGTGCAGCATGATCCCCCTTCGGTGATTTATGTCACCTCTAGCTTAATCAGCCATCGGTGTTCCTCATACTGTATGTTGCTTTCCATGCTGCTGTTGCTGCTGGGCTCACTGTATTAGGCCTCCCTGTATCATTAACAATGACAATCTCATGCAAGAAAGTGAAGTGGAAGCTGTAGTGT
Source organism: Crinia signifera (assembly GCF_055691185.1). Taxonomy (NCBI): domain Eukaryota; kingdom Metazoa; phylum Chordata; class Amphibia; order Anura; family Myobatrachidae; genus Crinia; species Crinia signifera. The sequence goes on from NC_139219.1 coordinate 274,899,398, forward strand.
TATCCATTGGCTAGAGTCTAGACCAGTGGTTCCCAAACTGTGTGCCGTGGCACCCAGGGGTTCCTTGGGACCCCTGCAGGGGTGCCTCGAGTTGGTGGTCCAGGACCAATTCAAATTAATTATGGTAAATGTATTAGTCAAAACCAATGATTTTTTATGGCAATCTTTAAAATTTGTGGACAAACGGAAGCTAATTCTGTCCCTCACTGCATAATTAAACCTAAAGTTGACATCATAAACAAAATGTATTTAATTAACATTTTTTTTCTTAATTTCCAAATAAGAAACTTTTACCCTAGGTACGCCGTGGATACAATTCTGATACTATATGGTGCCATGATTCCAAAAAGTTTGGGAACCACTGGTATAGATAATTACCTGGTAAACAATTGTTGTTGTTTTTTTTTCATAATAAATTTTTATTAAGTAAAGCAGCAAAATATACCACAATTACTTCGTAAATCCACAGTGATACAATATAGTAACAAACAGTTACACTTGAATCAAGAAAAAAGAATACAATATCCAAGAAATCAGAGAGCTGTAGCGACTTATATTTATAGAAAGTAAATATGGGGAAAAAGAAAAAGTGAGACAAACTCAACCAGACAGAAACACGAGGGAACAGGTATACAAAGACAAGGGGTATGCCTCAGAATTGTGACACATATAGATAAAAAAAAAAAAAAAGGATTAAACAACTCACGGAATACCATCTCGAGTAGGGGAAAGCAATACAGACATGTCTATCTGGTTATGGCCTATGAGGGAAAGACCCTGCCCTGCTTTCTCTGTTCTCACTCCATTTGAGCCATTAGTTATGTATTGAAGTGGCAGAGGAGGAGTATGTCCCAGAATATAATTGGCGCGGCCGCCGACAATTCCAGGGGGGAGGAGGGGGGTGACCACCGCCGACCACCCTGTGGGGGCTTTAGGGAATGCAGCCGCCACCACCGTGCCTCTGGGGGGGTGATGTGCCCACTGCCGCCACCGAGTCCAGGGGGAGGGGGGAATGCAGCCGCCACTGGCGAGTCTGAGGGGGGGGGGGGGCGACGCTTACCTGGATCCAAGGTAGCTGCTCCAGAATGCCGCCCTCCAGTGGCAAGCACCCTAGGAGAGATAGCATCTCATTCCTCCTCAGACAGGGACCTAGACAGATCTGTTCTGGAGATCAATTTAGATTTTTTTTATATACCTGTATATTAGAAGCAAATGCTTTGAAAGATAGTCTGCTGCCTTGTGATTGCCTCTGATTTTGTGCATGTGTGAGAGAGAAAGAGATGTAGTTTCACTCGCTGCCAACAGAGGGCAGTGTTTTGGAGACACACAAACGTACATGATATTGCGATGTGAGACATCGGATTGGCGTCGGGAGGTCGGACGTGCTGCACATAAGATTTACTAAATCATATGTGCAGCCTGGAGCAGGGCGGGGGACGGTAGCGGGTGGGGGATGCCAGCAACCAGAAAACCGGGTGGAGGGTGCAGGGGGGGGAGGCGGAAGGAACCAGGGAATACCCCCCACCCCACGCTACCTCCGCCCGTCTCTGGTTGAGAGCATCCCCCATCCACTGCCATCTCCCGCTCCCTGGTCCCTGCTTTCTCCGCTTGCAGCGGGAGTTGCATGTGATAAATCGCATGTGATTTATGTGTGATGCATATTCTAGGGGACTTAGATGGGCCAATAGGTGGGGGTGTTCTATTGTATGGTAAGGCAGTGTTAGAAATTGCATTCCGGTTGGTCAGAAATTTGCATATGACCAGGTCATAAAATCACGCCACATATCATACCATATCGCATTTTTCATCCGCTAATTCGCTTCCTATTAAATAGTAAAATAAAATTTTAATTCTCAATTTGGAAAAATGCAATAAGGTGCGATTTCTGAACCTTATTAAATATCGCACCCTATTAAATGTCAGCTGTCAACATAGCATATTTTACTATGTTAGCCAAACCCTAATCCTATATAACTTTGTCAACATTTCTTTATGTCTACATTTAACAATTCCATGTTGCCATTCTGACTTGACATTCAGAACATGTCAGCTCACTGTTGTATTATTTATTTATTTATTTATTAACGGTTTCTTATATAGCGCATACATATTCCACAGCGCTTTACAGAGTGTAGTTGAACATTCACATCAGTCCCTGCCCCAGTGGAGCTTACAATCTATATTCCCTACCACATGTACACGCACACACAGACATTTTTTTAGGGTTAATTTTGTTGGAAGCCAATTGACCTACCAGTATATTTTTGGATTGTGGGAGGAAACCGGAGTACCCGGAGTAAACCCACGCAAACACGGGAGAATATACAAACTCCGCACAGTTAGGGCCATGGTGGGTATTGAACCCATGACCTCAGCGCTGTGAGGTCATTCTGACCAAGCATATCCCATAGCTGTACTGTCTAGAGTACAGAGAAATTACACCTACCTTAGGCAACATGCAGCTCTGACAGAACAAACATAGGGACAGATGTCTCAAGCTTCAAAAAGTGGAAAGGGATTTAAAAAAAAGCCAATCAGCTCCCAACTGTCATGTTGCAGGCTGAAATTGAAAACGTTTGGTTGTTTATCCGTCTCCACTTTATCACTTTTTGAAGTTTGATACAACTGGCCCTAAAAGATTAACTAAACACAATCTTGTCTCGGAATCTTATTCGCTATCCAAAACACGGTACAGCCAATAGCCAATTGTAAAAGATCCAAAATTGCGATAATTTGGTGATAAGAACCGAGTAAAACCAAACACGCTCACCTCTACTTAATATGTATAGTACACCATCAATTAACTGTAACTGTGTATGCATTGTAAGTCATAATTATTTGTCTGCAGTTCCGTGCCATTTTTAAGTACAGTTATTTATAACTAAACAGGGACACATAGCCAGTATACTGTATGTACCCTGGTTCCTGCGCCGGCTCCCTAGAACAATATTACCTATGAACCTACAACATTTAATTTCCTTATAATGATATTTTTTCTCAGCATGACTGAACTGCTTCTTCACCAAGTCACAATAAAGAATTTTCCACTCCATTAATTCAGTGTCATTCATGATTTCAAACGCTGCAGCAGAAGCTTTATGCTAAATATCAAATCAAATGTTATTGCACCAATTAACATGGATGAAACTTTGTAGGAATCGATGCAAAACGTTGTTTTCTGACAGCAGATTAAATTATGAGGCTGTGTATCGGCAGAACCAATATTAATTAAACATGACATTTGGGATGGACATAAGTGATTAATAGAAAGTGATTATTTGTGATTATGGTAAAAGTATTGAGATTACCAGAGGAAGGAGTAAACATGATCTATTGTATAGAAATAATAATCAAACAGGAAATGCATTCAGGCCTTAGACCAGGGGTGGGGAACCTCAGGCCCGGAGGCCGGACTGAGTGGCCCGCCCACCCGCCTGGCGGCTTTGCCGGGAATCAAGTAAGTACAGGGGAATTCTCACGAGAGGTCGGTAGTTCTCGCGAGATTCCTCTTAATCAACAGCAGCCGTAGACTGTCAGTCCTATTTAGTGGCAGCCAATGTTGCTTGGGATGGCTGCAGCAGGACAATTTGTAAGATACATTTTTACATATGGTCCCCGAAGGATTTTTTCCCCATACAAACGGCCTTTGGCACAAAAAAGGTTGGACATCCCAACTACTGCCATGAGACAGGCTCCAGAATGTCGACATCAATGTGGGGTTTTTACACTACGGGGAGGGAGGGCTAAGCACTTGGAAGGGAGTTTAGGGTTAGGCTGTGGGTCAGGAGGGTTAGCTTAGAGAAAGGCACCAGTGGGGAGGGTTAGTCTTAGTCCGCAGTGGGGGAGGATTAGGGGCAGCAGTGAGGGAGGATTAGAATGAGTGACCAATTTTGGTAGGTAATGGGGGTCTGGCAAGTCAAACGCAGATTTGGGGGCCAGTGACTGTGGGCGAGATTTACTAAAGGGAAAATGCCGTAAAACCCCCGTTTTACGGCATTTTCCTATGTATCAATCCCCGTCCGCCCCGTTTTCGCAAGGCTGGGTATCGCCACTACCCTATAGAAGCCTATGGGCTTCTTTCGCCTCCCGCCGTACGACGTCCGCGCCCCCCCCCCCCTCCCATCCTCCAAAATCTCCTCCTCCCCCTGGTGTGACAGCCGGGAGGACATCCGGCTTCAGGGGGGAGGAGGAGACGCAGGGGGACGCTGCCAGCCGCCGGGAGGTGACAGAGACCCCTGCAGCCCACATCACAGGTATCGCGGGGGTCTCCGTCACCGCAAGCCGATGCTGGCCGCATATGTTAGTACATATGCGGCAGCATCGCGGCGGCTGCAGTGCGAATGGCGGCGATGTATGTTAATACATCCCGCTCAATGTCTTCTTATGCAGTGGTTCTGGCACTGGCGTTCTATTTGTGATGAACATTCTGAGAAACCACAGAGTTTCTCAGATGTCTGATGGTGCGATATTCATCCGATGCTGTGTCTTTGTTTGTAAGATAGCGACTGCAACATTTGCACACCTGATCTACTACACTTACACTTGGGTAATCAGAATGACAAAACACTGATCATGTGCGGAATCTTGGCATTGACTTTGATGGTGACATGACACTTAAACATCAGATTTTAGCCACAATTAATGCCTCATTCTTTCATCTGAGGGATATAGCCAGAATCAAGCAATTAATTCCCTCTGAAGATCAGCCAAAAGTCATACATGCACTGGAATAATCTCAATCTCACAATTGAGCTTGGCTTAAAGTGGTCCTGGAGAGATGGAAGAACAAACTGCCCTCTGCCACCTAAATACCCTCTCCCCTACCCCCCATTAGTCAGAACCAGGGCCATTGATAGGGTTTCTGGCAACCCCCCCCCCCTGCAAACTATAATGCTTTTCTATTAGAATTACTGAGCATGGCCAAGGTGGAGGTGGAACTGGTTCCACCTCACCACTACAGGTGGTGGAACTCAGTAACACCCTCACCCCACCCGACCCCACATGCTTTAGCCCCTGCTACTGAGATACCCTCTACCTTGGTCTCCCAACAAAAAAATTGTACTACTTATAGCTGGTACAAAATGCAGCTGCCAGGCTATTAACCAACCAGTCCAGTACCTACAGTGCTACATAGTACCCATCTTATATGCCCCCCACTGGCTGCCTTAAAAATGGTGAATCATTAACAAGATTGGCTTATTGATTATCAAAGCCCTATGTGACTTGGGCCCAAGGTACCTGAAAAAGCTTATGATTCCTTAGATGAAGATCTATTAAGTTGGGTACACACTAGCCGATGTTTGTACCGGGTGAACTGGTTAGAGGGAGAGCGTCATTGATGATGCATGGGAGCACGCATTGTTATTGATGTTGTGTGTACACACTACAAGAGATAGTAAAAGATATCGCTCAGAATGGCCTTTACTTTCTCATCTGGTGTTTATTGGGCTTTTGACCATTTGGTTCTGAATGTATGGAGCTTCCCTGTGCAGTATGAGCTGCCCTCACTCTAGAATCCTTCAAACAGACTCAGGACTTTCCTGTTTGCTCAGCATTTTCCTCTAGCATATCCATACACCCTGTATTTTATGAAAAGCTGTTCTGTACTTCATTGTATCATGCTCGTTGTACCTATTAAGCACCTGGATTCCTATTGGATAAAGAACGCTAGATATATAAGTAAAATAATAATAATAATATTCTTATTTTTAATATTATTACAATGAAAATGAAGAAGCAACGCTATTGGCGTCTACCTCTAACTCAGGCATTATAACTCTTATATATTGTGCCATTCAGATAGTACTAAGCTATTTTTTCATTAGTTATGTTTTACCAACACATACTAGCAGATAAATGTAGCAGTTTAAAGTTTCTTAGGAAACTGCCAGATGTAAAAGTGCAGAGAAACGCATCCTGGAGGTGGCAATAATCGTCATCTAGACACTTATTTCAGTGGGACGCTGTTTCCACTGTCTACAAGCATTTTATAGAGGAAACACAATAACAGGCATACAGACATAAACCTTTGCAATAAAAAATAAAAATAAAAATTAACAATACTGTAATTAACTACAGACCATTATACAGAGTCCCCAAAAAATGCTAGCTTTCAAAAGTTAACAAAAAAGGCATTGCAAATGCTATTTAAAATTTCATGGAAAAAAGTGCATGGAATACAATCTAATTTCAATTGTTTTTTTTTTTTTAATATGATATTGTGCAGAGAAAGGCTTACATTTGTGATACACATTAATAATCTATTTGTGAAGTTTCGCATCACTTGGTCGGTCATTTCTGGTGTTCTCTCTGCAATCTATTGACGAACATGCTTTCATCTGTCTGGCTACATTAACAAGCAGAATTTTGGATTTAGGCCAAAAAACCATCCTCATTAGCTTAATAAAAGCAGTTTACAAAGACAATGGGGCCATCTAAAAGCTAAGGTTATACACCAAGAAATGAACATATAATATTCAAAAGCAATTGAAAATAAACTATATTTCATGGACTTTTAGACCATGCACTAAGTTTTTGAATTGCAGTTACCATACATTTTTCTTCCCCTTTAACCATTTAAAGTCCAACGTTTAGTCAGGCTCAACAGCCCTAGTGCTAGTAGCAGATCCAATGGTGAGCCACTGTTAAAAAATAAGAACATAAACATCATTCAACAGTCATTGTAGACCATTTATGAATGAAAAAAAAAACAATTAATTTAAACATTTAAACCAAAATGTTTGAATTGCAAAAATCTGGACTGCAAAAGGTTAAAATTTGAGAGGTTTTTCTGCCGTACCTTGTAGTACCTACCAGGCTACCGTAGGGTCAAAATTAGCAGCATTTTTTGGAGAGAAAACTACAAATGTGATGTAAACATGCCAAAATTCTTCCTCATCAGCAAAGAGTAATAAGGGATGCATCTAAATAGTATTGGCTCCCAGTGTGTCTGTTACGCATTTGTGTCACGGTCACCTATGAATTGTAGTGAAGCAGGCTGTAAATGGTGAGAAAACCTTTCATTTTTACATGTTATTCAAATGTTGGCCAGCAGAGGACGCTCCAGTGCAATAGCTATAACAAAATTCTCAAGCACAGTTGTAATGTAGTCTATGTTTTTTTCTTTACTTATTTATGTTTTACACAAAATAGGTAACCAGAATGAAAACTGTTCTCCCCCCCAAAAAAAAAATATATTTTTAAATAAAAGTACAAGTGTTGCAAAGGTCTAGGGGTAAATTTACTAACGCTTCTAAAAATGCACAGTGGTCATGCCCATAGGGGATATGGTCATTTGGTCTACAGCAGTGGTTCCCAACCTGGGGTACTAGTACCCCGGGGGGTACTCTGCAGACCAGTTGGGGGTACTTTAAAATATTATTGGTAATGGCGGACGATGAAAAGGTCTTTTGATGGCTGAAGAAGTCCCATTGCCATGGAGACAAACCATGTTGTGTCATATGCCTGACCAGCAATGCACTGGGAGCTTCCCATGCTGCCCTCAGACATCAGCAGTCATCTGCCCAGCACTGACAAAGGTGGAGGAAGCAGCGGCATTAATCCTACCGGTGTTAGCGGGAATCTTGGAGATAATACACAACCAGTGTCTAGACACAGAAGGGCATGATTCCTTGCTGTATACTACTCCTCCGCTCCTCCTTAATATAAGGACATGCACAAGGATCCGCATACCACTAAGTACTGTCCATATTTCAAAATGAGAGGAGGGGGTACTTATCAATGAAAAGCCTAATCAAGGGGTACGAGAGAGAAAAAAGGTTGGGAACCACTGGTCTACAGCATGATTGTCGGCAAGCATTAGGTCGACATGGGGATAGGTCGACATGGTTCTAGGTCAACACCATTAGGTTGACATGGTTCTAGGTCGACATGGCTTTAGATCGACAGGTCATTAGGTCGACACAATCATTAGGTCGACATTGTCTAGATCGACAGTCAATAGGTCGACATGGGGTTTTTGACTGTTTTTTGAGCCGACATGTGCAGACAGGCAGTATTTCATGCCCTGCCATCCACTAGGGCGTCATGGGAGAATAGTGTGCCCGAAGCATGCCATGCGAGGGAACGTGGTGCACTTTAACCAGTGTCCATGTCGATCGTGTTGACATTTGGGTAAAAAAACCCAGTCAAAATACCCATGACCTTTTGACTGTTGAGCTAGACCATGCCAACCTAATGCTTGTGTCCACCTAATGACATGTCGACCTAAAGCCATGTCGACCTAGAACCATGTCGACCTTAACCCATGTCAACCTAGAACCACGTCAACCTAACGGTGTTGACCTAATGCTTGTTGACCATCATGCTCTAGACCAAATGATCCCAACCTGCCCATCAGATTCTGTCTAACATTTTCTAAGATGCAATAGAGTAATCATAGAAAGAATCTTAATGGTTGCTTTGGAAAACATTACCTCTTCAACAAAACAAAATAACTATATACAGTATATATATATGCAGCTATTTGGAGTGGCAGCTTGGGAGTTACAGTATACGTTCTTGAGAGGACTGACGAGAAAACCCCTCTCCAAACCATCCACTTTTTTGCCCCATTCCGTATTGAAAGGGAAATTGCAGAGACATCTTTTTAGTCGGTTCCAGTATCCCACTGAGGAACCAACACAACCAGCTTTTTATTAAAGAACACATGCCAATATGAGTCATATGTAATACCCCTGATGAAGTCCATAGGACGAAACGCGTCGGGTTATTGTGATTGAGAAGACTGTGACTGCATATGGAACAAATATTATTTTATAATAAATTGTACAACTTTTTTACCAGAAATGTCTATGTCCATCTGAATTTTAAGGTGGTGGTGGTGGTGGTGAATCAATAGGAGGCGCACGCTATATCTTTCCTATCCATACGTTCTTTCTCCTCCACTAACAGGGGGGACTTATAGAGGTGCTGCCGATATTTACACAGCGCAGTGAAAGGGTTATCTTTCCATCTATATATATATATATATATATATATATATATATATATATATATAAATGGATTCTGCGCAAAATCCTATAAACAATAACAGCTTCACATCTGTGAAGCGTGCTGTGCCTCGAGCTGTGTCACCGTTGATCCATCACTGGTCGGAAGTTGCTGGAGTGCCCAGATCCCGTGCCAAACGTCTCCTATATGTGAGAACACAGCTGCCGCTTACACCTGGGTCGGAGTTGCCTGGAGTCCCCAGATTCCGTACCTGTTAGCGTGCCATACTGTTGGTGATTATTCTCATGCTGGCTTGATTTTATTGATATGTATCAGCTTATATGCAGATTTTTTTAGTAAAAACTTAACATTCTGCTCATGTGTGCGCTCCTTCTTCCCTGTCTTCATATATATATATATATATATATATATATATATATATATCTTCTCACTCACTGAAATGTAAAGATAATAGGACAGTAGTAAGCTCTCTCACAACAGGGTGGCAAGCTGAAAGCCCAGGCATTGCAGTTAGTGGAGATTGATACAGGTTGAACACTGATTATCTGGTATCCTCGGTACCTGCAATGAGTCACATTACCGATTTTACTGGATTATTGATGGTATCATCTGCATGCAGGGAGCCCCCTGCAGCACGACCTCTGCAGCACGATTTCCCTCATCCCTTGAAGCTTGTCTCCAGCTTGCCCAAATCCTAACCTCCCTCTAGCACAGGGCTGGATAATAGGTGGGGCGACAGGGGCAGTTATTCTGGGGCCCCACACACATTTTGGGTCTCCATAAAGAGGCGTAACCAGGGCTGCCATTAGGGGGTGCTATGGGGACCCTTGTCCCGGGCCCTGCTGCTCTGAAGAGGGGGGGGGGGGGCGGGGAAGGTGCCTCACAACACCCACCGGAGCCGCTGCATTATGTACTCTGCTGCAGGCCGCGGGCCAGATGCTAAAGGTCTGTCCCTGCACCTCTAGCATCTGACTGAGCTCAAAGCGCCCAGTGCAGTGCTCGCCCCCGCCCACAGGACAGAGACAGATGTCCCTGCACCTTTAGCATCTGACTGACCTCAAAGCTCCCAGTGCAGTGCTCGCCCCCGCCCACCAATCAAGCAATTCCCCCTAAGTATGTATTCCCCCTGGCAACGAGCCATAACCCCCCCCCCCACACACACACACACACACACACACACACACACACTTGGGAACAAGTTTGAAACCACATACCACCAGCACAAAACCCCAAGCAAAGTGCATGTAACTCCTGGCAACGAGCATGTAGGTGAGTGACATTTATGTGCAGAGCCGGCCCTAGGCATAGGCAAGGTAGGCAATTGCCTAGGGCATCTAGGAAGCCTAGGGGCATCCATCCCAAGCCTAGGGCTGGCTCTGTCTGGCAGCGGGCATCAGCAGGACCGCGTGGCATATTGTGAATAAAGAACAATACGTTGTGGTGTAATATGAGTCAGGAGCTATATAAGGCCGTGTAGAGCAAGGAGCTGCAAGGTGCAGTGTCATGTGAATGAGTCGCAATACAGTGTGATGTAATGTGAATAAGGAGCAATATGGGATGGTATAATGTGAATAACATTACTTTGTAACATAATGGAAATGGATGCTGGGACAGATGTGGAACTAGGGGTGGGGCTAAGGGGCACCAGGGAAAATCTTGCCTAGGGCATCACATTGGTTAGGGCCGGCTCTGTATATGTGGCATTATATGTGGCATTATATTTAATAGTCATTACGGTATGCAACGTAGTTTATAATGGGCATTACGGCGTGCAGTGTTATATGTAATGAGCATTACGGTGTTTTGTATAATTTGGTGTGTTGTATAATATGTAATGGGCATTATGGTGTGTTGCAGTGGCATAACTATAGAGGGTGCAGGGGGTGCAGCTGCTATGGGGCCCGGCGGGTTGGGGGGGCCCGGAAACCCGAGGACACAGCAAGCAAACCCTGCACCCTCTTGAATTTGTACTGACGCCGCTGCACAATGAAGGGGGAGGAGGGCCAGTTGATCTAGGCTCTCCCCTCCCCTCTCCTACTCCCTCTCCGGTGGTGTTGGTGCCTAGGCTCTACGTCACAACCTAGTGACAGCCCCGGCGCGTAAATGAAACCTTAACTGCTGCCTGCGCAGCAGCGCTATGAGGCTCTTGAGGCATGCTGGAGCTGGCGCTGCTGCGTCACTGGGTGCGTAGGAACAGGAGGACCGGGACCTGGAGACCTGGTTGGAAGCCCGTCCCCAGCGATCCAGCGGGATGGGAGGCCCGGCGAGAGGGGAGGCCTGGCCCCAGAGACCCGGCGAGAGGGGAGGCCTGGCCCCGAAGATCCAGCAGCAGGGGAGGCCTGGCCCCGGAGACTCGGCGGGAGGGGAGGCCTTGGATATCCAACAGGAGACCTGTCCCTGGAGACTCAGCGCTGCTGGAGATACAGTAGCTGAACTTTATTAAAGGGGAAGTGGGGAGGGGAGGGTAGAGAGCAGAGCAAGGTATAATTGACACCCTCCCCACCCCCCTCTTCTTTCTTTTTCTCAGTCCCATGCAATCTTTTACCTCTTGCCCCCACTTTTTCACTCCCCTACATCTGTCTGCCCCTAGTCTCTTTCTCCTTATGTCTCTCCTCCCCACCTTTCCCTTCTCTCTATCCCCCCCCATACCTCAACCCCCCACCGCCCACCTGTTTTATCTCAGCCTGGCACTATCCCCCCCTTTCGTTTCCTGACAACTTCTCTCTCTCCCTGGGCAGAATGTAATGCCACATGAGTTTGGAGATCAAGCAGGATACTGGCAATCACAAGATAAAAACATTGCCTTGTGATTACCCCTTTAAAAAGTCAGAATTTGGCTAGCATCACGCACAGTCGCTGAACCCGGGCAACATAACATTCTGCCCCTTGTCTGCCCCCTTACATCCTCTCACTCTCTTGCTCCCCTCTCTCCCTGCCATTCTCTGTCTCACACCTCCCTTTCTCTATCTTGCTCCTCACTACAATGTCTCTAGCCCTAAATGGGTGTACACACTGGGTGATTCTTCCAAGCAATTTTAACTACATTGTCAAAATAGCTTGGAATCGCCCCATGTGTACACAGATAATAATGTGCGGCCCTGCAGCATCGCTATCACCCTGCCAAATAGACCCTGCAGGCAAGAATATTTTTGCTATGCTGTGTATTTGGCTGTGGCTCCCGGGGCTGGCAGGATGTAGTTAGTCATCTCTCTGACGACTTAACTGCATCTTGATACACACAGGGCTCATTCCAAATCACTAGAACTGAGTCCTGTGTACACACGGCACTGTAATGACATTGTTATGACAACAGTAGGGGGGGGGGGGGGGGGGGCCCATTCAAGATTTTGCGATGGGGCCCACAGAGTTCTAGTTACGCCTCTGGTGTGTTGTATTATATGGTGTGTTGTATAATATGTAATGGGCATTATGGTGTGTTGTATAATATGTAATGGGCATTATGGTGTGTTGTATAATATGGTGTGTTATATAATATGTAACGGGCATTACGGTGTGTAGTGTAATATGTAACGGGCATTATGCTGTGTTGTATAATATGTAACGGGCATTATGGTGTGTTGTATGATACGGTGTGTTGTATAATATGCAACGGGCATTACGGTGTGTTGTGTAATATTTATTTATTTACAGTTTCTTATATAGCGCAGCAGATTCCGTTGCGCTTTACAATAGTAGACAGTGATAAGACAAACTGGGTAACAACAGACATACTTGGGGGTTAGAGGGCCCTGCTGCAAGCTTACAATCTATAGGGATATAGGGGGGAAACACAAGGACAGGCACCAGTAATAGCATAGCAGTTACAAGTCCAGAAGGGAAGCTATATAATACATAAGTGCCTCGGAGGGTTATGCATGTAGAACTTAAATATGATAGGCTTGCCTGAAGAGGTGAGTTTTCAGGGAACGCTTGAAAGTTTGGAGACTGGTGGAGAGTCTTAATGTGCGTGGAAGGGCATTCCATAAGATGGGAGCAGCCCGTTGAAAGTCCTGTAATAGTGAATGGGAGCTAGTGATCTGTGCAGAAGAGAGACACAGATCTTGTGTAGAGCGGAGTGGTCCAGATGGGAGATATTTTGTGATAAGTGCAGAGATATATGCTGGTGCAGTATGGTTAATAGCTTTATATGCAAGTAGAAGTGTTTTATATTTAATACGGTAATATACAGGCAACCAATGGAGGGACTGGCAGAGTGAATCAGCAGATGCGTCTTGCAAGGAAGATCAGCCTAGCAGCAGCATTTAAAATTGATTGCAGTGGTGAGAGTCTGTTCTTGGGAAGACCAGTTAGGAGACTATTGCAATAATCAATGCGGGATATAATAAGTGCATGGATAAGAGATTTGGTAGTGTCTTGTGTGAGATAGGGTTGTATTTTGGATATGTTTTTTAGATGCATGTAACATGATTTGGAGACAGATTGAATGTGGGGAAGAAAGGACAGTTCAGAGTCGAGGATGACCCCTAAGCAACGAGCTTGTGGGGTAGGGTAGATTATCTAGTTGTCAACAGCGATGGAGATGTCAGGATGGTAACTGTTCTTAGTTGGCGGGAATATAAGTAATTCCGTTTTGGAAATATTGAGTTTGAGTTGGCGACAAGACATCCAAGATGAGATGGCAGAGAGACAATCAGAGACTCGACCCAAAACCACTGGTGACAACTCTGGGGTTGATAGATAGATTTGAGTATCATCAGCATACAAGTGATATTGAAATCCGAAAGAGCTGATTAGTTTGCCAAGAGAGGAGGTGTAGATTGAGAAAAGCAGAGGACCTAAGACTGAACCTTGCGGAACTCTGACTGACAGAGGTAATGAAGAGGAAGTAGAGTTAGAGAAGCGAAAATTGAAAGAGCGATCAGATAGGTAAGATGTGAACCAGGAAAGGGCTGTATCATTAAGACCTAGGGAGTGTAGTGTTTGTAAGAGAAGAGAGTGATCGACGGTGTCAAATGCAGCAGAAAGATCAAGAAGAATAAGTAGTGAGTAATGGCCTTTAGACTTAGCCGTTACCAGATCATTCACCACTTTAGTCAGTGCTGTCTCAGTGGAGTGTTGAAAGCGAAAGCCTGACTGAAGTGGGTCTAATAGGGTGTTAGAGTTAAGAAAGTTTGTGAGGCGAGAGTAGACAAGTCTCTCCAGTAGCTTGGAGAGGCATGGGAGCTGAGATATAGGACGATAGTTAGAGAGAGAGTTAGGGTTAGAATTCTGTTTTTTTAGACTAGGAGTTATCACTGCATGTTTGAGCAGAGAAGGAAAAATACCAGTAGTAAGAGAGAGAGAGATTGCAGATTTAAGTTAAGGTTGGAATAATCACAGGAGATAGATTTTTAATGACTTGCGCAGGTATAGGATCGAGAGGAGAGGTAGTAGAGTAAGAGGATAGGAAGAGTGCGGATACTTCCTTTTCATTTGTGGGCTCAAATGAAGAGAAAGTGCCAGAGGGTTCAGGTGGGAAAGAAAGAGGGTTAGAGGTTGTGGAAGAGCATACCATTTCATCTCGGATGTTATCAATTTTGTCCTTAAAGTAGGAGGCAAGTTCTTGTGCACTGATGGTAGCCGGTGGGGGAGGAGGGGGAGGGTACAGAAGAGACTTAAAGGTGTTAAAAAGTCGCTTAGGGTTAGTGGCATGAGAAGAGATGAGAGATTGGTAGTATGTTTGTTTGGCAGTGTCCAAAGCATTTCTGTAGGAGTGGTAGCTAGTTTTATATGCGAGGAAATCAGTCATACTATGAGATTTGCGCCATTGGCGTTCTACTTTACGTGACTGATTTCGTAGTTGTCTTGTTTTTTGGTGTGCCACGGTTGGCATCTAAGCCTATGTGGGGTGTAATGGGTAGCTGGAGCCACGTCATCAAGGGCTGTTTCAAGAGTCTGGTAGAGGTGGGAAACAGCAGAGACAGGAGAAGTAAATGTAGAAATTAGAGAGAGCTGTTGTTGCAGGGAGGTGGTAAGTTGTGGAAAATTAATTGCATTAGTATTTCTGCGGGTTATAGTAGGCTTGCATGATTTCAGTGTCAGTGAGCTTGGGGTAATGGAGGAGGGTGAGAGGGTAATGAGATTGTGATCAGAGAGAGGGAAGGGAGTGTTAGTAAAATCAGAGACTGAGCACAGCCTGGTGAAAACAAGGTCAAGGCAGTGGCCTTCCTCATGAGTAGAGGAGTCAGACCACTGGGAGAGGCCGAGAGAGGTGGTTAGAGAGAGAAGTTTGGAAGCATGCAAAGATGGTGGACTGTCAATAGCAATATTGAAGTCACCCAGGATGACAGTGGAGATGTCAGAGGATAAGAAATGGGGGAGCCAGGCAGAGAAATCTTCTAGAAATTGAGTTTTGGGAAGCCCAGGTGGGCGATAGATAGCAGCAACACACAGAGAGAAAGGGGAAAAAATTATGTAAATGTGAGTGAAGGAACTGGTGGTAGAACTGAGTATGTGAAGTCTTGTGACAGTAATATACCAACCCCACCTCCTTTACAGTTACCAGGCCTGGAGGTGTGAGTGAAGTGGAAACCACCATGTGACAGTGCTGCAGGCGAGGCCGTGTCTGATTGTGTGAGCCAGGTTTCTGTAACTGCCAGCAGGTTGAATTTGTGAGAGATAAAGAGGTCATGGATGGATGTTAATTTATTGCAAATAGAGCGTGCATTCAATAGAGCACATTTAAGTTGTTTGGAGTGTGGTGGGAGGCATGTGATATTTATGAGTAGAGACAGGATTATATGCATTTGCATATTTGCATATGCATTTGCATATTTTGCCCATTCTCACTGGTTATTGCATATTTTACCTAATATCTAGTGATGGTGCATATTTTAGGCCCTGCCCCCTTTCCACCTGAGAATCACGGCACTGCTTTGCCCTGCTGCTGCTGGCCAGGTAGTGGTAGAGTGTGCAGGCTGGGGCAATATGTACGCAGATGGGGCGGATGCCATTACGAAGCTCCTGAACCTTTGCCTGCCCCTGGCCTGGGACTTTACACCAAGAGGCAGACTTCTGCAGCAGAAGGGTTGTGACATCACGCGGCACGGAGGAAATGCCGTATCACAGTGAGTATGTGGCTCCCTCACACACTATGCTGACATTTGATCCATCGGCGCTGGAGATGAGGGTCCAAGTAGTTGATGCAAGAGCTTTGGACGATGCAGTCTGCTGTAGCAGCCAAAAAAAGTCCTGTTTATAGCACTAGACATCTGCAGATGCTGTGGGCCTATTTTTGAGGTTTATTTGCAACTAATTTTATGCTGATTTTTAAATAAATAAGTTAAAAATTACTTTTTTTATTATTTAATGTAGCATATTTTAACACTTTTCAAGCATATTTTAAGTATTTTTCATGCATATTTGCATGCATATTTCAGGCTTTTTATGGTGCATATAATCCTGTCTCTATTTATGAGGTTAGCCGAATTTCTAGGCATACAACCAGTAAACTCTGAGTGGGACAGGTGGTTTGGGCCTGGGTTTGGTGATATGTCACCAGCTAATAAGATTAGAAAGGAGAGATAGATAAAGGTGGATGTTTGTGTTTTTTTGTAATATGTAACGGCAGTGGCGTAACTTCATGGAAAAAGATAGATTTTGGAGCCCCCACCCCCCTCCGCGCACAAAAACGGGGCTGCTATCAGGGATTTATTTTTACCTGAGGCTTGTAGACTGAAAGAACAGTGCTGCAACGGCTGAACAGCATGTTCCTCTTCATGTGCGGTGTATGTGTGTGCCACTGCCTTCCCATCCTCCCGTGCAGTGCTCACTACCTCCCTGCAGCCTGCGTACAGTCCTGTCACCAAGCCGCAGGCTGCATGACTGAATTCCGTTGGACAGCCGCCGGAAGTTCAATGCTGCTCTATGGTGCCGGCGGCTGTCTGTCACTGCCTGTGTGTCAGCTGCACTGCGGAATGGAAATAAAGACCTGATCCACAGCGGGTGAGTGGGGGTGGGTCGTGAGTTTTCAGGGGGACCCAGGGATACTTGCCCTCCAGGGACAGATTTTGGCTGTGACAATGGAGTGGAAGTGCCCCCGCCAGGGCTTGGCGCCCGGAGGCAGGAGCCTCCATTGCCTCCCAGAGTTCTGCCACTGTGTAACGGGCATTATGTTGTGCTGTATAATATGTAACGGACATTGCGGTGTGTTGTGTAATATGTAACGGGCATTACGGTGTGTTGTATAATAGTCAAGAACTGCAAAAAGCTTCTTCCCGACAGCTATTCAGCTATTGAACAATGTACTCTAAGATACTGCTAATCTAAACACCTTACTGCTCTATCTAACCTTGCAAATCCAAACATGTGAATTGTCATTTGTATGCGCAACTGATGCAATGTATGTATGTCCTGTCATCCCTCTTGTACCATGCTTGAAGCTGCACTGTATCCACAAAAAATTCCTAGTATACGAGAGTATACATGGCCAATAAAGTGATTCTGATTCTGATAATATGTAATGGGCATTACGGTGTGTTTTATAATATGTAGTGGGCATTGTGGTGTGCGACAATATGAAATGGGCATTAAAGGGTTACAGCGTATCTTTAAAAAATATGTTGCATGTACGCGGTAACAACTAATTTTTTCAGTCCCGGGCCCCAACAATTTCTTATGGCAGCCCTGGGCATAACAGTAGCCCCTACAGACCCCGCAGAAGCTTGGAGGCACTGGAGAGCGCGTCGGGGTCTGTGGTGGCTGGCAACAAATCCCTACATAATAAAAAACGAAGAGCCAAATACAATGCAAAAAGAGCCACATGTAATGAGGTTCCACCACTAGTCAGTAATAATGATATACAAAAAACGAAAATTTATAATCTGAGTAATCACATTCTGACTGTAGAAGAAACTAATGTATTGGAACGTGGATTGAAATTTGCACCCTCTAGTAGAGCAAACGAGTTTGATATCTTTATAGACCTTCAGAAGTTTATCAGGCGATTAGCCCTAAAAAGATTTTTTGAGGAGAAACAAAATAATGAGATAGAAAAGGAACCCCAAGAACCTGCTGGTACCTATAGTGTATTTAAACGTAAATCCACTTTCTATCCAGCCCACAAAAAGGGATGCTATGTTGAGACATTCGAAAGGTTAGTAAAGGAGGACTTGGATAGATTGCATTTCAAACCAATAAGAAATAACAATCTTACTAAAAAAGAACAACAAGCACTTAAGGACCTAAAAGATAACAACAACATTGTTATAAAGCCCGCCGATAAGGGGGGGGGGGGGGTCATAGTTCTTAATATTGAAGACTATAATGCAGAAATTATGCGACAATTGGCAGATTCCACTATGAGAGGGAATCCCATTATGAGCATCACAAAGAAATTAGACACTTTTTAGCATTGTATCTAGGCAAGGAAATTATTACTGCAGAGGTTAGAGATTATATTAATATTCAACATCCAGCCATACCTGTAATATATATACTCCCCAAAACAGGGCCGGTGCTAGGGTGTCCGGCACCCTCCTGCAAACTGTAAATTTTGCGCCCTTCTACAGATGTGGTCTCGCTCATCCTACCCCTACCAACAAGTAGCTGCATAATGCTTGCAACTAGCCATAGCCTGTTTGTGGGAGCATATTCACCATGCAATCTTATAGGAACGCTTATTGTGGCAAATGAGTCACATTTGCTGCAATAAGCTTTTAAGCTGACAAGGGACATATCTGAATGTCCTCTTGATATGTATCTTTACTGTTTTATAGTTTGAAAATGTGAAATGCTAGAAAGGGCAACTTGGACAGGGTGAGATTCAGTGGGTGACAGGAGAGAGATGGGATGGGGAGAGGGAGAGAGTCAGCAGGTGACAGGAGAGAGATGTGACAGGTGAGAGGGAGGGAGTCAGCGGGTGACAGGAGAGAGATGTGACAGGTGAGAGGGAGGGAGTCAGCGGGTGACAGGAGAGAGATGTGACAGGTGAGAGGGAGGGAGTCAGCGGGTGACAGGAGAGAGATGTGACAGGTGAGAGGGAGAGAGTCAGCAGGTGACAGGAGAGAGATGTGACAGGTGAGAGGGAGGGAGTCAGCGGGTGACAGGAGAGAGATGTGACAGGTGAGAGGGAGGGAGTCAGCGGGTGACAGGAGAGAGATGTGACAGGTGAGAGGGAGGGAGTCAGCGGGTGACAGGAGAGAGATGTGACAGGTGAGAGGGAGGGAGTCAGCGGGTGACAGGAGAGAGATGTGACAGGTGAGAGGGAGGGAGTCAGCGGGTGACAGGAGAGAGATGTGACAGGTGAGAGGGAGGGAGTCAACGGGTGACAGGATAGAGTTGTGACAGGTGAGAGGGAGGGAGTCAGCGAGTGACAGGAGAGAGATGTGACGGTGGGAGAGGGAGAGAGTCAACGAGTGACAGGATACAGAAGTGACAGCCAGGAAGAGGCAGTGAGTGACAGCCAAAGCATTAATAAGAAAAAAAAAATAGTAGCATAACTTTGTTAATATGATACTACCCCCACCCCAAGCTTCACATTGCTGCCATGAAACTAGCTGCCTCCTCCCATCCAGCACACATTATTAACATGGAAATACCACCCGACCCCCACGAGCATTGATAACATACAGTAGGACTATCCCCAGTGACATGCCAGTAACATTCCCCTCCAGCATACATTGTCATTATGTCAGCACAACCCACCAACCCATCCCCCTCACCCCACCACACACACATACACACACAGCCCCATTGGCTGTGGGGGGGGGGTGGAGTTGCACAATGACCCCATCCCCTCTTTTATCTGCAGGAGAACTTACCTGATACGCTGCTCCCCTGTCTGCAGCTGTTGAGGATGCTGCAGGCTGTCACACTAGTAGCTGGGCTGCTCCTCAGTCCTCTCATGCATGCTGGCTCCTCCAGCGTGTGTACAGTCATGTGACTTTCTTTTCAGAAGCAAACTCAGCAGAGCATTGGGAGGAGCTGCCCAGCGTCTGCAGTGAGAACATAAATATGCCACTGATGGGAGGGCGGTGGCCGCGGTGCTGCTGCCCCCTGTGTGTTATGTTGATTGACAGGTCAGGAGGCGCAGGGAGGATAGGGAAGGGGAGGGCACAAGTGATCATGCCAGACTTCTATAGGATTTTTTAAGCTGGCTGCCAGCGCTGATGCTTTGTAATAGTGTACAAGCGCAACGCAGATTGTGTAGCAGCAAC
Organism: Crinia signifera; assembly: GCF_055691185.1. NCBI lineage: Eukaryota > Metazoa > Chordata > Amphibia > Anura > Myobatrachidae > Crinia > Crinia signifera. The sequence goes on from NC_139219.1 coordinate 274,919,527, forward strand.
ACTACACTGTAGATCAGCAGGGTGCAGAGCAGGGGGAGAGCGCCTCTCAAGCCTGGCGCCTCCCTGCTTTGCATACCTTGCTGAGTAGGTAGCGCCGGCTCTGCCCCAAAATACACAAACATCTGGAAAAACCACCCGGACGCCCCATAGTCGCAGGGACCAACTCTGTGCTCTCAAATCTGTCACATTACTTGGACCACCTACTGCAAACAATGGTAATTAAAACACCTTCATATCTCAAGGACACTATAGCTACCATCAAAATACTTAATGATATAGAGTGGAAACCCACATATAAGCTTGTCACGGCTGACGTAACGTCATTATATACTATAATAGAGCATAAAGCAGGTCTGAATGCAGTTCGATACCATTTGGAAAGAGATGGGAAATCTGGGGATTATATTGACTTTGTTCTGAATGGCATTGAACTGATTTTGGTCAATAATTATTTTTGGTTTGAAGACACTTTCTTCATCCAATTACGAGGGACGGCCATGGGCACTAGGCTGGCTCCTAGCTACGCCAATCTATTTATGGCGTGGTGGGAGTCCAATAAGGTATGGAGCGGACACCCGCACGGAGCCAGCCTAGTGACATGGCATAGATATATAGATGATATCATTTTTATTTGGGATGGGGATAACGAATCCCTCAAGAATTTCTGCGATCATTTGAACACCAATGATTTGAATATTATTTTGATATTCGATGCCAGCAGTGAACATGTTAATTTCCTTGATCTTACTATCTATGTGGAAGATAATACATTAAAAACCATGAACTATATTAAAAAGACAGATTGTAACTCTTATATAGAAGCTTCTAGTAACCACCATCAAAATTCGCTGAGAAGCATTCCCAACAGCCAATTTCAGCGAATCAAACGTAACTGCACAGACTAAGAACGTTATGACGAACAAGCAGCTCTACTGAAAAACAAATTTGTGGTAAAGGGTTACAATGCAATGAAGGTGGAAGATACTAAAGAGAAATGTAGAAATATGGATAGAATAATTATGCTCTCAGATAATAAAGAAATGGTTGTGCATGGCTGTTCGCATCCCAATGAAAATGTCCAAAACCCATCACAACAGGCTCACCACTGAAATTTTACAGCTGCCGCGTAGCCCAGGACTCGGTGGCTGCGATGAAAATAGGCAAATCCGGCCTGCAACTGGTATCACACACCCTCCCCTAACAGGATTTGGCACGCCTGTGTTTTCCCTGACACTCCCAGCATTTTTTCACACATGCCCAGCATTTTTCTTGCCACTCCCAAAAAAGCGGTTGGTTTTCAACCACACACGCCCACTTCCTGTCAATCACCTTGCAAACGGCCAGCAAACAGATAAAGTTGAAGGAGTCCATCGTAGCACTGCCTCACGCATGCGTACTGCGAACCGTAGACATGTGCAATGTATCGATAATCGTCCACTGTGCGACTTTGCAACTGTGTGTTCAGGTCTGAATTGGGAACTTTGCATCTTGTGTCTATAACCAGGCTGTAGCTAGGTGTGTGCCACACATCGGGGAATATTCAATCCAGGGTCACTACTGTCGGGCTGGCCCGACAGCTGTGACCCTGTCCCGTTCTCGGCTGGCTCGATGGGAAATCGGCAGGCAGGATTCAATGTCCCATCTGCCGAACGCCGAAAAGGGGGCGTGACTGTGAGATACTGCCATGGATCGTCAAGCTGTGGCCAGGAGCTTGACAATCCATGGCCATTCTTGGCAGAACGGGCCCGAGTGCTTCTAAAGTTGGGCCCTTTCTGCCGAGATCCCTTTTCAATGCTGTCTTTCCCCACCATTATTTTCCCCATCGGGAATAGCAGCGGGAAATTGAATACCCCCTACTCTACAAAGGAAGTGGATCGTCTGGCAGGAGAGGCACTCTCCCTGCTCTGCTACTTGCTGCAGGAGAGACCACTGCCATGGACCAGAGGAACAGCAGGGAAAAGGCAGCCCTGTAACCTGCACTGGATCTGAGGTGCAATAGTGTGCTTACCGTGTGCCTGCATTGAGTAGATGTGGTTAGGTAATTGGTTAATGGTGCATGTATTTTAGCAATTGTGCGTGCTGATTGGTGTTGCAAACATTTGTCCGCTAAGTTGCTGCCCTGCGAGGCCTGTGAGTCACTTTTTTCTTGCAAATGATTTTGAGCTTGAGCACTGCGAGTGTTCGCACAGTGCTGAGAAGCCGCCACCCAGCACTTGTGGGCAACACCCATGTCTACACCCCAGTTTCCATCCATTTTTACCCACTTTCCAGGCCGTGCCCACAGGAACACCCACATCACGCCTACATTGGTAGTGCTCGTTCGCAAGCGTATTTTATGAGGTTGATAAAACCTGCACATGTGCACTGCAGACAATACACATGTGAACGAATCAACCAGAATATACTCCATAGTGTGGGTAGGATAAAGGGGGTGATCGCCGGGCATGTGAATGCAGGGTAGCGTACGGGTGCAAAATCATTTAATTGATTTTTTCCCCTGCTCAGAAATCTTAGTCAGTCAGTTTGATTTAGACTTGTGATGTCCAGTCCAAGAAAGGGGTGGGCGGCTGACGTCCTGTGATATCAGCTGCCAGCCCCCAGCAGGCAGCTGCCCACCTGTGTTTGCATGGGGACGCCCAGCAATTTCCTGAGCGCACCCAGCTTTGTCATCGGTACGCCCAGGAAACGCTGGGTATCTCCGTGCATCTCCAGGCGGATACCCGCTGCCCACCTCCATCCCCCCCCCCCCCCCCCTAGTTAAACTAGTTTCAGGGAGATTAAAGTTGGTAATATAACTTTGCAAAGAGCCCAATTGAGGGGGGGTGTCATGCACCACCCAAAGGGCGTGTCTACTACCATATATGGAGAGATTGCGAAAATAGATTGTGAACGTGGCACCTAGAGTCGTGAGTATGTCCTGATACATCTGAGGAATTTTTTAAAATGACCTATATCCAAATGTAGATGAGCCCCAAAGCAGTTAGTAAGAGCTACTATAGTTGGTAAAGTGCTGGGAAATGCTGATGAGTCAATGTAAATGTATCTATCTCTCATTCCATTTTTCCCCAAAAAAATGTAACAGTGTAATGTGGGCTATGTGAAATGAGGGAGATTGCTAGACTAATGAGGGAGAGAGGGAGATGGGATGCAGTTAAAATCCCGGCGGTCGGGATCCCGGCGTTCAGAATCCCGACGCCGGAATCCCGACCGCCGAAATGCCGACACTTTCTCCCTCCGTGGGTGCCCACGACACCCCTGGAGGGAGAATAAATTAGCGTTCCGAGCGTAGCGAGGCACTGGGCCCGCTGCGTGGCGAGCGCAGCGAGCCCGCAAGGGGGGGCGATCCACGTCCCCCCCTTGTCGGGATTTCGGCGGTCGGGATTCCGGCGTCGGGATTTTGAACGCCGGGATCCCGACCGCTGGGATTTCATACTGAATCCAGGGAGATTGCTGCTATTTCAGGAAGTCTCAGGAGGGTAGGCAGCTATGCACCATGGTGACTATACACAGGGCAGGCGACAGGGGGGGTCAAGGGGGACAAGTGTGACGGGCCCCAGAGTTTCCATGCCCCGGCATGGCCACTGCTTCTACTAGCTGGCCTTTCAGTGACCTTTGGGACCCGGCTTTCTACTGTGCACCAGCTGTGTGTGGCTGAGTCTGATTGACTCGCTGTGTGCCACTGCCATCTACTGTGTGAGGGCCTGGGGCCGCAGGCGCACAGCTGGAGCTGTGGCCTCAGTCTCTGGCTCCTGTACTTTTACTGCGCATGCGCGGGTTGTCTGTTCCGCACTCTGTGAAAGACCTGCCCTGCCTGCTTGTAGTGCTCAGCGTTCTTTTGTGAAAGTGACAGGCCAACAGCAGCCAGAAGCCAGCAGGAAGCAGCAATCAGGAGCCAAACCAGCAGGACTGAGAATGAGAGAAGTCCGCACCTGAAAGCAGGATCTGGAGCAGCAAAAGGTTAAATGAGGCTCATGCAGAAGAGCATTGTGTGGATTTGGGATTAGGTGGGGGCCCCAGAAATATCATTGTACAGGGCCCCAAGATTTCTGTTGCCGGCCCTGACTATACAGGTCACCAAAGGCGCCTGCACAGCACATGCGAATATGCGCATGTGCAGTGCTAAAATTTGGTCCCCAGTGTGAACACGACGGGGACCGAGTGATTCAGAATAACCCCCAAAGTCTGGTATTTTGCTGGATGGACAAATCAGTCATGTGTGAAATAGCCCTTTAACTAATTGCACTGTATATGAGTGTAACTGACACTACTGGGTACATCTGCAACTGGCACAACTGGGGAAATTATATGTAACTGGCACTAAATATGTGCAAGAAAATGATTACTTGGCATTTAAATTTAAATCTAAATTAAATTAGATTTTTTTCCATGTTTTATGTTTTATGTTTTAAAACCTTGTTTCATGCACAAATAGAATATGTTTATGTGTATTTCATGTGTTTGATGTGTTTATACAACATAAATGCAAGATAACTTAAACCGATATCCAAAATTCTTCTGGTCCTGGGCATTTTGAATAAGAGATACTCAACCTGTAATAAAGTACACTGAAGACCTCTGGATATCTGGGGCGAAATGTAATAGGATGCGATTTTTAGTCATGTTTTAAAATCGCACTAAATCACATGCGAAAAAAACCTGCACTTTTAAAAGAAATTCGCAAATCTAATAGGGTGCGATTTTTTTTTAGACAAACTTGGAATTCGCATGCGATTAAGTACAATTTTTAGTAAGTAAAAAGTGCGATTTCTACCGCACCCTATGAAATGCACCCTATGAAATGTGCGGTTTTCAGAAAACGTGCAATTTCAGCCGTTTTTGAAAAAAATCGCACATGTCTAAAAAATTGCACCGTATTACGTTTCGCCCCCGATGTCATACACGTGTGTTATGACGAGTCATATGCAAAATACTGCGGGACACCCAGGCATGCGCTGGAGCCAGCACCCAACAGCTGTCTAATCACTAATACCCTATTTGTGTCCACTTCTAATCGCTGGCAGCCTGCCAGGAGTAATCAGCCAGCCCAGCTCTCTGGCTCCCAGGGGGACTATTGCAGCCACTTCGGTTGCCCTTATGCTAAGTTCACTACTGGATCCAGCAATGCAGTGACTTGTTGTAACAGCAACACATCTGCTGTATACACAAACTGATCCGCTGTGTGATGGCGCAATGTATTGTTAAGTGCTGCATGCAACTACACCATGTAGGCCATGGAATTGTCCTATTCAACAAGCAGCACATTCAATGGGACAATTCAATGAACAATGACCAGAAACGATGGATTTAAGCTACACGTTATACGATGGTCAGAGGCAGAACTCTGGGAGGCAATGGAGTCATCTGCCGCCGGGCTCCTGCTCCCAAGGGGGCACCTCTCCTCTCCTGCAAGTTTGAATCAGTTAATTAAAAGCCATTGATATCACTTCTGTGGCTGACTCTGCCTCCTAGCAGGACCATAGAAGTCACAGTTTCTTTATTTTTAAACATAATATACATAATATACATACATACATACATATATATATATATTTACTGTATGTAAGGTGCAGTGTGTGTGTGGGGGTGGGGGGACACCAATATTTATTTTGCCTCCGGGCAACTGGGACGAACTTACGCCACTGACGATGGTACAATATATCATTCCAATCCACATTGTGATATCTATTAGATGATACATCGTATAGTGTGATATTGGTGATATTTGTATTGCCCTTGTGGAAAGCCTACCCTTCAGACAAGAAATGTTGCTCCTGCCCCTAAGACCACATTTTCCTGCATTTTCTCCATCTTACTAACAGCTTTCGGGAACTCACATTTGTAAAGTTTAAACTTGTAAATGAAAGTAATAGTCTTGCATTGTGGATGGAAAAGACATCGAATAGTCATATTCAACAACATATTTTTCTTTTGAATTTAAATATGTGTTGATCGGGTAGGGTGTGGTATGGCGGTCTGACAATCGGGATCCCGACGGTCAGTATCCCGACATCGGAATCCCTACTGCCGGTGTTCCGACAGGGGGGCGAACGCAACAGAGGCCCCTTGCGGGTTTGCTCTGCTCGCCACACTGCGGGCTCGGTGGCTCACTTTGCTTGCCACAGGTTCTATTCTCCCTCTGTAGTGGACCCCCACAAGGGTGAATAGCCCCTGTCAGTCTGGATCCTGACTGTCAGGCATTTAAACAGTCAGGATTCCTATGTTGGAGTACTCACCGTAGGAATCCCGACTGTCAGCCAGTCATCCAGCACCGGATCGGGTATGGTTCATTGAGTCGACCCAATTTAGGTCGACATGCATTGGGTCAGCCACTGAAGGTCTACATGTCTTAAGTAGACACCTGAAATAGGTCGACATGGCTAAGGTTGACAGGGTTGGATGGTCGACACAAACATTCGGTCAACTTTGGCAAGGTCGACAGTCCAAAGGTTGACATGTGTTTTTTTTTGTCACGAGTGTCGACATAATCAACATAGTCAACCGACTCATGTCAACCTTTTGACTGTCGACCCTGCCATTGTTGACCTAATCCTGTCAACCTTGGCCATGTAGATGAATTTCTGTTGTCGACCTAAGGCCTGTTGATCTTCAGTGGTTGACCTGATGCACGTCGACCTTAATAGGGTCAACCTAATGACCCTATCCCGTGTTGATCAAAAGATTCTACCGCTTTGACATTTGATATAATTAGCACATCCCATTTTCACTGGAGTCTACTTTGTTTAATTCCCATCTGATCAGTTATATTTTGCTTTTTTGCACACTTTTTTATGAATGTTTATTTCCCTGTGTACCTTAATTTTACACTAATACAAAACCGAATGAAAACTATCACAAAAATATAGAAGACTTTTTTTTATTTTTTCGAGGTAAATGAACTTATCAGTTATGGACAAAAAAGGATTGCTTGTAAAAAGAGAAATGGGTGTCACCATCCAGTATAATAAAATACCATAAATGTATATAAACTGCAACATATATTATTCTTTCATCTTATAAATAACCATTGTACAAACGAAATGTTGCTGCTTCTGTGTAACACACAACACGTAAGTAGTCAGCAAGTGTGTGTAAAGTGCTCATTTTAGGTACCTGGTTCATAAATAGGAACAATTGGAAAGCATTTTAGTATTTCAGATTACTTCTGTCATGTGCCATGTTATTTTATGGTAAGTCAGTACAGGGCTCCAGGTTTTTAGGAAAGATTGGCCAAGGCCCCCAACTTAACACCCTGGTCATCATTACTTATAAATAGGCTATGTAAGATTGTAGTTGCTGTTACACTTTACAGACTGCTTTTCAAATCACACATCCCTTATAACCACCTAAATTGTACTTAAGAGAAACTTATTGTAGGAATCACATTTTTCTACATTCACATAAACATATTCAAAGGTTTTTAACTTTCAGATTCACTTTTCCTGTGTTTTCAGTTTACTGCACTAAGTTTAAATGCAAAATTTAAATAAAGTTTTAATTGTCAAAGAAAACTGTCTCCACAGGATCTGTACACAATATATATTAGGGTACGGAAATGTATGCGTTAGATTTATAGACAGGGTATTTGTCATATTACAACATTCTGCAGTGTTTTTAGCTAATAACTTCCTAATATTGCTAATGGGTCAGACTAAGGGAACTCATAAACAGAGGACCTGAAGGATGAGTAAAACAATTCCTTTAAAATACATAGTTCACAGCTGGAAACAAACAGGGAAATGATTATCAACATTAAAATATGAAAACTTGGGACAAATTAAGCCCCTCCCGGCCCCACACAAACCCCTGTCCTTTTCCACCCTCACTCCGGTTGGAAGTTCCGCCTACGTTCACATGAAACCCTCCCCTTTTGATGTTCACTATTCAGTAAAGTCCCGCCCAAATCAGGACAGTTGGAAGCTGTTTTCTGTGGATCCTCAGTTTCATGTGTCAGTCCGATCTGATGATCCCCTGCTTACCTCAGCGGGATCTGGCCTGTACTTCAGCCAACAAATAACCCATGTGACCACTACAGAAAAAAGAGCCAACACACTAGCCACTGATAGGCAGATTGGTCCTGATAGGGATGGAGCAGGGACCCCACTATATCTGTTCACAAACACTAGGCCAGCAAACAAGAGCACCACCATGGCTAGAAACGAGAACACAACGCACACGCAACCTGCAGTCAGCACAGCTCTCTTGCAACTCTGGCATCTTTCATAGCCTCTGCGTGGCAGTGGGGCACTGGCTGGCTGTGGTTGGTTTAAGGCTGAAAATGATGCTCTGCCTCTGCTAGCTGCAGCTGTTGCCGAAGACACTTCTTGTCCAGATTGTAAGGCATACCGTAGTCCGGTAGCACCATGAAGCACTGCACTCCCTGTTGTCCCATGATGATATTGCAGCCCACGTTGTGAATGATGGTACGTGACGGGAGGAAGGATGTCCTGGGGAAATGGGTCATCCTGTCGTACATACAAAGGGAAAGCTTCAGCTACCTTAGTGTTAACCGGCAAAGCATCCACTCTGGAATCCGGCACGACCGTGCGATGGCGGCATATGGGGCAGGAGAGGCGCCATGGCCGGTCCTCCCTGCGGTGCAGTGTGTTCAGGCACTCTTGGCAGAAAGTGTGCAGACACTCGAGGAGCTTGGGTGCTCTTCTATCCAGGTCAAAGTAATTATAGCAAATTTTGCATTCATACTCCTCGTAGGAAGACGTGAGATCTGAGCCGGAGACTCCACTGCCTTGGTTAATTGCCATGTCACAACTTGTCTCAATTACAAGGCCAAGGCCCCTATGCCATCCTCGGGTCTCGCTCGCTGTAAAATAAATCCCTCCTGATTCACAGTCACTGAAACAAAGAAGCACAAAGCAGTTTTACTCATAAAACATATAGATGACATAGATATAACCAAAAATCAAACATTATGTTATTGGACAATAGCTACATTCCTTCCCGTAGAATATAATTCAGTTAAAGTTATCAGTTCCTTATTATTGAGATCATCTACTCTGTCCATTTAGATCTGTCACTCATATGGAAAAGCTATGGTCTTGTCAGTTGAGTCATTGTCATTTTGTAGAATAATGGGCATCTCAGTCACCTGGAACGACCTTACATGTCAGATAGCTTTACTGTATACAAACATCCTCAGCGTCCACAATGACTATACATTGAGTAACGTGGATAGATTATCTCTGATCAGAAAGTAGAGGTACTCACAAGAGCTGATATTGCCAGAAGAAATCAAATCACTTATTGGAATGTATTAGCTGCTCCGTTCAGCATTATTGAACCCACGACTCCGGTGATGCCTCACGCATGGAAACCAGGCTGCCTATACTGATATGCCCTGACATTCAGGTTATCAGTATCCACGGTCGCTGGCAGTTTTGCTCCTCATTCTCCTCCTGTGCCTTCCTTTGTCTCCTCCTTGTGATGCTCCCTTGCAAAGATGATTCTCTTTCCCTTTTGTGTTCATCTCATTCTCGGTGTCAGCTGAAGCCAACTCTATTTTCTCCACGAGCTCGCCACGGCTACATAGCCCACTCTAGTGCCCAATGTCTTGATAATATTATAACAAAGGCAGCAGCTGCTGTCCTTTTAGCGTGTCTCTGCTGTTGCTTCCTCCTCAGTAATGTGATGTAACGCAGACGCTTTGTATGTATTCCTCTTGCTAATGTGCAGGATCTGACTGGTCTGGAAGAAAAACAAAAGCAGCATCTATCACCTTTTTTCTCCTTGCAGCCAGCTGATCTATCTGTGTGCAAGGGCGAAGCCTGCCATTGCTGGGATATTTATATACTATGCTGTTACTGTGCTGTCAATGTACACAGTGTGTGTCACCGCTTATTGATGGAAAGGAGCAGAGGAGAAAAAGCCATAGGGCAGAAAATCCAAATTTCCAAGATGGGGCGCCAGACCGAGGAATAAATAAGTTTTAACCCTGACAATGCCGGAGAGGCCTGACGTAGGCTCATAATGTTTACTGTGCAGCTGCATATGACAGGACAGAGCAGGAGAACATGTTTAGGGCATAGGGCCTCATTCCGCATGGATAGCAAAAGCAAAATCTTTTTCTAATGGGCAAAACCATGTGCACTGCAGGTGAGGCAAACGTAACGTGCAGATAGTTAGATTTGAGTTATACTGTTTCTGTGCAGGGTAAATACTGGATACAATATTCTTACACTGCAATTTAGCTTTCATGTTGAACACATCCCACCCAAATCTAACTCTCTCTGCACATGTTATATTTGCCCCACCTGAAGTCCTATTGCCTAGTTTTGGAAACTAGTTTCAGGGAGATTCTAGATGGTGTGAGAGTTTGCACGGCATATGGATGAGGGATGGTGGGGGGTCATATCAGCTTACATACACACACACACACACACAAGGGACAGTGTTAGCCTACACACACACACACCATTGTTACCTCCCCCCTGCATTCTGCAGGAGACTCCCTGAAATAACAGCAATCTCCCTCTCTCCCTCATTAGTCTAGCAATCTCCCTCATGTCACCTAGCCCACATTATATAGCTGTTACATTTTCAGGGGAAAAGAGGAATGAGAGACAGATACATTTACATTGAATCATCAGCACCATTTCCCAGCACTTTACCAAGTATAGTAGCTCTTACTAACTCAGGGCCTGACAAATTCTTAAAAAATCTAGGAGCCAGGATGAAAGTGTAGGAGCCAGACAAACTAAAAACAGGGACAGTGCGCGCCGAAGGCGTGGAAAATTTTTACAACGCAATGCCTATTACACATGTCACACACCCATTACGTTATTCCACATGCCATAATGCCCACTACACGTGCCCTAATGCCCATTACACATTATGCAACACACTGTAATGCCCATTACACATTCTACAAAACAACGGCATGCCCTTTACACATTAAGCCACACTGTAATGCCCATTACATATAATACCACACGCGGTAATGCTTAGTACATATTATGTCACATAAGTGCAGCTTACCTACATGCTCATTGCCAGGGGTTGCATGCCTGATGCCAGGGGTCAAAATGCCCTTTGCCAGGGATAACAGGCAGGTACAGCTGGTGAAAATTCAGTTACAGGCAAACTCTCCCTCCTCCTAATAAAACACCCAGCACCTCTACCTCCCCTGGCCACACACATGCCCCAGGTAATGCCCCATCCACAGTACCACATCCCTTATGCCTGCCCCCCCCCTGTAGTGACACATCCATAATGTGCTCTGTGGTGGTCGGGCAAAGGGGGGACGGAGCACTGGTGGCTGGGCAGAGGGGAGGGATGTCATGGAGGTTGGAGCTCACATGGCCGGGCGGAGGGGGGGCTTTAATGGAGCACATATGGCCGGGCTGAGGGGAGGCTCTCACAGAGCTCATATGGCCTGGTGGAGGGGAGGCTTTCATGGACGGAGCTCCTGCAACAATGCGGAAGGGGGGCGAAGATGGAGCTCCAGCGCCAGGCCATGGTGGGGGAGGGGGGCGGTCACAGAGCTCCCGCAGCCGGGTGTAAGAGCACATAACTCCGGCGGACGGGCAGAGCTGCTGGCGGTAAACAGTCTTTCCTTGATGGGACCCGCGGCCGCCGCTCTTTAACATTTTGACACGGGCAGAGCATCTTCTTATACCAGCCTGTGCCTGACACAGGCTGGCCGGGGGGTCGGGGACCGCGCTGCGCTGGCCTGACAAAATATCTGCAAAATATCTGGTCGCCAGGAAGCAGAATCTGGTCGCCGTGGCGACCTGGCCCCCGGTATTTGTCGAGCCCTGTACTAACTGCTTTGGGGCTCATCTACATTTGTATACAAGTCATTTTAAAAGATTCCCCTCAGATGTAGCAGTACACACCCACACTTCTAGGTGCCACTCCCCAATCTATTTTCACAATCTCTCCATATATGGAACTAGACACACCCTGGGTGGAGCATGATACGCCCCCTCAATGGGGTGCTGCACAAAATTCTACTACCAACTATAATCTCCCTGAAACCAGTTTTCAAATGTAGGCAAGTATGACACACACACACAGCAAACAGTTCCAGCTCACACACTCACATAGGTTATTGCCACCCTACACACACACACACACACACACACACACACAGTAGGTCAGGGGTGTAAATAGAACTTTGTGGGCCCAATAGCAAAATCTTGAAAGCCCTCCTAACACCCCTCCCACCGTTTTGACTACAATGCCCCTTAGGTAACCACCGGGTCCAAATGTGGAAGTAACCACCGAGCGTCTGTGGTTGCCGGGGCGACCGGCTACCCAGATGCAGCAGCGGCAGAAATGACATGTCGGACTCTGTTGCACGTCAGACAGTGGGACCCAACGCCTTAACCTGTTGCCACAGTGGCTAACACATAAAAGCTTTATACATGTACATATATACAATGGGATGGCTCACATAGATGCTGATTCACATCCGAAGATGTCCAAGCTGGACATTTGCATCTCTGCGGATCTGTGGGCTATTCACTGTCACGCGGAAAACAGCCAGGTCTCTTCTTGTGGCTGAGTGGGTGTAACAAGGAGTTTGCACTAAGGAAAGGTGTGTCATGGGCGTGTAGACGGAATTGTAGGCTATTTAGAGGTGCACGTGCTCCCCAGATTCAGATGCTTTTCGTGGGACACTGAATCAGGCCCTTGTATTTGGTAAATTTGAAGAACTGTGTCCTAAATCAGAAGTAGTTAACACAAATAAGGGCAGATTTTAGCATTTTGAACTGACCAGAGGTAGATTAGCTAATGTTGGTCACGCATATTCCAGTACATTTAGCAAAAAAAAGAGATTTTTGATCATAGTGAAAGAAGATTTGAAAAATTGCCTCTATTCATTATTCAGGGTAGGTAACAGAAATATTGGGGCCCAGCACACTCATGTTTCTGAGCCCTGCCCATTTCTCCCCAAAAGGTACAGTCAGCCAGTGGCTCATCCCACTGTGTTGCTCCGGTATTGTCCTCACTTGTCTCTCTCATGCACCATTCCTGTGTCTCCAACTTATCCCAGATTCACCTTTCAGACGCATTTCCCCCTCAGTGTCTCTCAGCCTTGGCCACTCTGGGTCATCCAGCCTCATACCACCCATGTCACTGAGCTTCACCCCCTTCCCCCTGCCTAATCCCCCATTTGTGTCTCTCCCACCCCACATCCATGTGCCTCAGCTCCACACAACACCCCCCCCCCCCCCCCCCCCCCCGAACTCACCCACTTCTCCTCATTCTTATATTTGAACAGCCTTCTCTTAACTGGAACTTGTATTACCAGACTCCGATGTTCCATCTTATTTATAGACTGAAAAGAGGGATATGTGATGCTATTGCTGAGAGAGGTGCACTTCCACTAGGCAGGCAGTGCAACCCTTCATCGCATATCCCTTTTTACAGTATCCACTTAATATGCAAGGAGACACTTACTAGATCACAATAACCTCTGCTAGTCAGGGGGTGAGTTTCAGTGAGTTTTTTCCATAGAATTCAGCATATGGGTGAAAAAAGGCAATTTAATGATTTATTTCAATCTCTGCATAAGGCCCTAAGATAACCCACCCACTCTCATATATTGACACCTCCCCCCACCTGAATATGCTATTGTATGTTATAGATAGAGGACATACTGTGTAGTCTGACCAGGCATGTTTATAAAAACCTTTTATATTATTTTATGTAAACAGAGCTGGAATTGTTGCGCAATAGTCACTTTCTCAGATCATTGGGTGTCAGAGCTTTGTAAAGTTACTACACAGGTTTTCTGTGAATGTTATGTTATAAACTCAGCGAATACTTAGAACCTTTGTACAGAAAGATTGGTATGAAGGGTGTTTCCTGGAAGGCAATAACTTTGTCTAGTTTTGCACTTGCCTGGCTTATGGGTTTAATCAGGCTTAATCTACTAATATTTCGGGTGTGTCTGTTTTTAATTAATTTGCAGGGAGTTACTGAGCCAACGTGAAAGCGATCATTGCCGGGGGACCAATCCAGAACACCTGAATTAGGTAGACAGGGGTAAGGTTGACAGTGTCCGAAGGTCGACACAAGCATTAGGTCGACAATGGGAATGTCGATAGTCAAAAGGTCGACATGAGTTTTTCCGTGTTTTTTTGCCCCGAATGTCGACACATGGTCACTGCACTCTTACCATGCTTTGGGCACGGTGCCTTGCTACACTCAGCACACTATTTTATTCTCCCAACATGCCATAGTGGATAGTAGGGCATGAAATATCGCCTGTCGGCACATGTTGGCTCAAAAAACGTGAAAAATGCATGTCGACCTTTTGACTTTCCCATTATCGACCTAATTCTTGTGTAGACATTCAGGCCTTGTCGACCTTAGCCATGCCGACCTATTTTAGGTGTCGATTTAAGCCCGGTCGACCATCAATGGTCGACCCAAAGTATGTCGACCTTAATATAATCAACCTAATGACCATATACCCTTTAGAATAATATAGATTGAATGTGTGCATGCTTCCAAATTCTTTCCATTTTCTTACCTGTATTCATTTAAAAATGAATCCTGATTGGCAGAACTTTACCAACAAACACACCCACATTAGGGCCTGTTGAATAATGACGTAACTACATATTACCTCACTTGCAAGAAGATAACTGTGATAATAACCTTTGGTTTGCAGAGAGCAGCTTACATCCTGGTAGAATGACTCATGCAGACAATAGGACAATAATGCACAGTCACTCCTGCTGTAAATATCTCTGAAATCCAATGAAAGTTTTAACTCGTTGGCTTCTCAGCCTTTGCACAAGGATGATTGCTTATCTGAAAGCCATTTTTCTATCAAACAGAAAAGGAGATGGGCAATAAACTCGTAAGACACCAAAATATTTCTTCATGGAACTTTAATAGCACCCCCAGTCCTTACAGTTTTCTAGATGAAGTTGCCTCCATCAGAGGGGGAATTTCCACAAGGCAACATAGGCTTCTACTTAAGGCTCAGCAGGTCCCATCAAGATATCCTGGTCTTCCAAAACATTCCCAGAGAAACATTGCACAACTATCACATGACGTCATGACGTCACATGGGCCTATTGTCACTTCCAAAGTCCCTTTAATGTTTTTTTGATAGGATAATAAATGTTTGGACACACAAAATGGTTTCATCCACTGTACTGTGTGTGGGCAGTCAGTTGACTCTAAATGTAACACAGGTATTAAGCTACTTCCAAAAGACCTAGGGCCTGCTTCAGAAATGATGATGTTCACGCAGCTGGGCATTTATCGGTAAACTGCACATACACCTAGGTAATCTATCGATGTCGCCTGGAATGAGCAGCAACAATATATTGCTATAGATTGTTTGAGGAGTGCCCAAACTAGTACCGTGTTTCCCCGATAATAAGACACTGTCTTATTTTTTTTCAACCAACAAAAAACACTGTAGGCCTTATTTTCAGGGGAGGTCTTATTTTAATACGGTACACATTGGCAGCAAATGTAAAAAAAAATGCTCCTTTTAAAAATGCCCCTGTGCTCCTTTTAAACATGCCCCAGTGCTCCTTTTAAACAGGCCCCAGTCCGCCATCTTAAAAATGCCCCCAGTCTGCCATCTTTGACATGCCCCAAACCCCCTTGATATGGTAAACATGCCCCTGTCCTCCTTTTAAACATGCCCCCAGTGCTCCTTGTAAACATGCCCCCAGTGCTCCTTGTAAACATGCCCCCAGTTAAAGAAAGGGAACGTACCGTAGCCTCCTTTACACACCTCTCCTCCTCTCTGTCTCATCAACGCCAGCGCTCCATGCTCTGCTGCAGCCGCGTGATGTGCGCGGCGATGTCACGCCGCTCCCGCAATGCATCCCTGGGACCGGGAGCAAAGCGGCATCTGTAGAAGCCGGAGGTCTCTAAATACCTCAGAGGTGAATGAGGATCACCTGGAGGTTAGCAGGGGTTAGTATTTATTGTTTGCAATCCACTGGATTGAAATTTGAATCGGCCGTATTTTCGGGGGAAGTCTTATTTTAGACACATGTCCAAAATCTGGGGGAGGTCTTATTTTCGGGGGAGGTCTTATTATCGGGGAAACACGGTATGTTGCCTATGCCCTGTGAAGTCTAAGAACACCTATGGCCTCCATCAGGAAAGGAGGAGCCTGCCTGAAATTCATTTCTATACAGTGGCATCCTTATACTAAGCACAGCGATGGTCCTGCATCTTATTTTTGACTAATGTGCCTAGCTTTTAATCATGAAAGAGAGAGATACAGCTTAATTGGACATGTTGGCCTGGCCAGACAGAAGTTGCTCAAAGCAAATTGAGCCTGGATTTGAGGAGCAGCTACAGAATAGATTTTTTTTAGCCAGATATTCTTGACATAAGATAATGAAGAAGGGGGGAGGGGGGTGGGGGGGAGATACAAGGGCACAACACTGTTAATCAGAATAATTATGATAAACTCTGCATATGACAGAGTAAAATTGAGTTGCTTAGCATCATTTTGGCTAAAGATTAAGAGCTGTCAATAGCGATCAGCGCCAGTCACTGGACTTTCGGGTTTCAGCCCCGAGAGTCTTCTTGCCCTTGCACAGAGAGGCACGATAGCTGCTAGGAGAGATCAGATTGAGTCCCTTTAAGGAATCATGTGGAATGAAGCCCATATGCCTCTATAATGTAATTCCAAAAGCTTGTATTACTCCCAAAAACCTGGCATCCAGGGCTTAGCCCAAAAACAGTCTTTTAGATGCATTTTCCCTTTTGTTCATCCCTCCCTGAGAGTAATGGAGAGGGCGGAGTCGATGGTGACAACCAAGCATTGGACATAAAGAACAAATAACAGGGTAATGTCATCCATGGGGAGAGACCTGGGGGTATGGACCTTCTACAATGAAAGAAGTAGATGAGCTCAGTTAAAGACATGTTGGGCAATGGGATGGCCATGAGAAGATAAAATACATAAGGGTAAATTTAATAAGATAGGAATTCTATTAAAGATGCTATGTTAGCCATATCATCCAATCAGATTCTACTAATTATTTAGCACCTTCTAGAACATAATAGATTAACTCTGATAGGTGGCTGTAGGCAACATCCCATCTTCAATAGAATGCCCATCTTAGTAAATTTACCCCATGGTGCCCAGTGGCCAGTTTACTTCCTGAAAATGTACTTCCTGCTCCAATAGCACCTTAGGAGTGGCAATGCATACGTGCAGGTGAACATATTATAGAAGGTGATGATTTGTTTGGCTCTCCTAAATGTTTCACAATCTGATAATAAGAACAATGTATTTTCCACTGATGAGTAGGGATCTTTGTAGGGCCGGTCATTAGAAACAGGTGGATGGCAACATTGATATCTGTGATCCCTCGGGAATCAATTATTCCATTAAGTGTTGACATTGCAGTGGTTGGCACTATCCATACTTTTCCAATGGCTGCTGTTGACACCAGGAAGAAGCTCAACATTTTTGTTGCATGCTTTTGTTTATATGTAAATTTCAGCTGCCCACTGTGCAATGGTTAAACCATCAAATTGTTAACATGTGATAGCTACATCCCACAGGGTTGCTGACGTTTGTGCATGTGCAGAGGGGAAATTCTGCAAATGTGCTTTCAATGGCCATAGTAAATCTTGCAAAAAAAAATAAAAACCTAATATAATACAGCTGTCATGCAAGGGGGAGGCAGAGATCTGCAGACTACATCATTTTCTGACAGTATTTTTTTCTGTTGGCCTTTTTCCTGCTGTCTCTTGGTCTGTCTGTTGTCTTTCACCCCTTGTTCTTTTCATATGCTTTGGCTTCTTACCTGTTTCAATTTCAACCCATGTTATGCCCCTTTCAGACCGCACTTTAAAAACGGTATATTGCCGTTTTTTTACCGTTTTAAAACGGTAATGTGTGCGGTCTGAAAGGTGCAGGACCACTTAACCGGTTAGAAAAAAACGTTTTTTCTAACCGGTTAAAATGCAGGGTCCTACCCGTTTCAGAACCGGTATTTTAGGCTCAAAATCGGTTCTGAAACGGTATTTAGGACCCAGCCAATGAGCTGGGTCCTAAATTCAGCACAGTGAATACTTAATGAGCGCTCATTAAGTATTCACAGCACTTTAGCCCCCCCCGCGCGCGTGTCGACGCCCCCCCCCCCCCGCGTGTGTCGGCGCCCCCCCGTGTCGACTTACCCCGTGCCGGTATCTCCGTTGTGGTTCCCGGCACTGCAGCTCAGTATGCTCGGAAAGCACTTATGAAAAAAGTGTCTTTCAGAAAATGGCTGCCCCCATACGAAAGACAGTTTTTTTAAACTGGGTTTCCTATGGGGCAGCCATTTTCTGGAAGACACTTTTTTCATAAGTGCTTTCCGAGCATAGGGCCTTATTTTGGTTCATTCTTTCTGACAAAATCCTTCTTAGATGGGCAAAACCATGTGCACTGCAGGTGGGGCAGATGTAACATGTGCAGAGAGAATTAGATTTGGGTGGGGTTTTACTTCAAAGTGAGATCTATATTGCAGTGTAAAAATAAAGCAGTCAGTATTTTCCCTGCACAGAAACAAAATTACTCACCCAAATCTAATTCTCTCTGCACAAGTTACATCTGCCCCCCTGCAGTGCACATGATTTTGTCCATCTAAGAAGGATTTTGTCAGAAAGAATGAACCAAAATAAGGCCCATACTGAGCTGCAGTGCCGGGATCCACAACGGAGGTACCGGCACGGGGTAAGTCGACACGGGGGGGGGGGCGCGCCGACACGCGGGGGCGTCGACATGCGTGGGGCGTCGACATGCGCGGGGGCGTCGACACGCGCGAGGGGGGGGGAGCTGCACGGAGGGGAGGGCTGAAGGCTGCACTAGCTTTGACCCTGTATTTGGAAAGTTTCCAAAAACGGGTCTGCCAGTGTCAAAAAATCGGCACTTAAACGGTAATATACCGTTTAAGTGCTGCGGTGTGAAAGGGGTTTTATCTGGCAGACCCGTTTTTGGAAACGTTTCCAAATACAGGGTCAAAGCCAGATATGCGGTCTGAAAGCAGCATAGGTGATATTCCTTCTCGGTCCTACCTTCTCTGTACTATCCCGTCTCCCTTCTGTTAAAACAGTACTTAGCTATTCTTTCTGCAGCCATGTCCCGTCTGCAGCTTTCAGTGGGTATCCCAGTCTGTAACCTTGCTCGGGTTCGGAGTTGGGTTGTTCACAGCCAGTCTAGAGCACAATCTAGCAGGCAGCACTATCTGCATTGTGCGGCTCTCCCCTCCGCAGGAGTTTTCCACACAAATTAGGAGATTTATCTTTTCCATTTATGCTTTAGCAGTGGATAAAATGCTGATTGAACATTGCTATAATGGAAATATAATTCATCAGAATTCTCTTTTCACGAATGAATGATTTTATGCAAAAAAAAATATATATATTTCTTCTGAATACGACTTTTGAAAATAGTCTCCCAAAGGGGAGAAAGATTCGATCAATTTGAGCTGGTTGTCCTAACTGCTGCTTAAGGAACAGTGGAGCTTACAATCTATATTCCCTACCACATGTACATGCACACACAGACATTCTAGGGTTAATTTTGCTGGGAACCAATTAACCAGTATATTGAATGTATATTGAATGTATATTGAATGGTGGGAGGAAATCGGAGTACTCAAAGGAAACCCACACAACCATGGGGAGAATATACAAACTCTGCACAGTTAGGGCCATGGTGGGAATCAAACCCATGACCTCAGTGCTGTGAGGCAGTAATGCTAACCATTACATCAACCCTGAGGCCAATCAAATAGTAAATCCGGTACTTGTGAGTTATCCGGGCTGCCGATTTTTTCATCGCGCCCGAAATCGGGGGCATCGTCGGTCGTGGCCGTTATAAGGAGCCGCGACGCGATGCCCACGATTTCCCATAGACAGTAATGTTAAAAGACGCGATGGACCCGATTTCCGACACGATTTCCCATAGACAGTAATGTTAAAAGACGCGATGGACCCGATTTCCCATAGACAGCAATGTTAAAATAAAATTACAATGTGAAATTGGCCAATATGTTTTTAAAAAAAATGTTTCATGGCCCCCCACCACCGTTAACGCCACCCCGCTATTGACGCCAACCCGAAGCGTGGCGAGCGCAGCGAGCCCGCGAGGGGCGGCGATACGCGTCCTCCGACCTTTTCATGCCCTACTATCCACTAGGGCATGGAGTGAGAATAGAATAGTGTGGCGAGCGCAGCGAGCCACCGAGCCCGAAGCGTGGCGAGCGCAGCGAGCCCCGCGAGGGGACGCGGACACCTTCACAGGTATCCGCGTGCCCTTGCGGGCTTCACAGGTGTCCGCGTCCCCTCGCTGGGCTCGCTGCGCTCGCCACGCTTCGGGCTCGGTGGCTCGCTGCGCTCGCCACACTATTCTATTCTCACTCCACGCCCTAGTGGATAGTAGGGCATGAAAAGGTCGGAGGACGCGTACCGCCGCCCCTCGCGGGCTCGCTGCGCTCGCCACGCTTCGGGTTGGCGTCAATAGCGGGGTGGCGTTAACGGTGGTGGGGGGCCATGAAACATTTTTTTTAAAAACATATTGCCCAATTTCACATTGTAATTTTATTTTAACATTGCTGTCTATGGGAAATCGGGTCCATCGCGTCTTTTAACATTACTGTCTATGGGAAATCGTGGGCATCGCGTCGCGGCCCCTTATAACGGCCACGACCGACGCGATGCCCCCGATATCGTGTCTTTTAACATTATTGTCTATGGGAAATCGGGGGCATCGCGTCGCGGCCCCTTATAACGGCCACGACCGACGCGATGCCCCCGATTTGTAGCTAAATCGTGGGCATCGCGTCGGTCGGGTGTCCTTAAGTTAATCAAACTTAAGGACAAAATCGGCAGCCTGGATAACTCACCGTAAATCCTGATGATTTCATTTCAGAAGACAAGCCATTATTTTATGATGAGCTTCTGATGACCATCCCTACTCAAAACACTTGTTTTGTTGGACTGGTCGGCATATCGCCCAGTGAGTGTCTGCAGTGCCGTCAAGAGGGGGGAGCGGGTACTTTTTACCTTTTGGACCTGAAACACCAGAAAGTAGCATTAAGACATTAAGACATTGATGAGTTGAGTTACTGCAGTGCATAAGTGCACACAGCTTTGCGGATCTGACTTTGCCTCCATCCTGCCCATTTGAGTGTGGCGTATAATTTAATTTTTTCAGTCACATTCACATTTCAGTGTACAGAATTAAAGAAAAACAATAAAAGATCAGGAAACAATTCTTCTACTAGTGCTGAAGCTACAGGCACCAGTCATGACACTGACGTGCAAGTCCATCAACATCGTCTGCTCAGAATGTCATAGTGGGAATGTAAAATCTAACAACCTAAACTTAATAATTAATAACACAACATTTTTTACCTTCAGTATCTACAGAGAAATGCTAACTTGGCAACATGCTATTTACAACAGGTAGTGGCAAGGAAAGGCTAAGGCCTTGACATATGTTCATGAGTGGTGGTTCAGCTTCTCATGTAGATGGAAGCCCTCCTCTCTGCATTTTTTTATAAGAAAGTTTGTTAGGTACTTGTTTCCTAGAACGGCCACACCGATTTTGATCGGTCGGTCGCATTGCATCGATCGCATCGCATGCGACCAAATCGCATGCGATGCGACCGACGCGATGGCCCCGATTTTTACATTGATTGAAATGTGAATAGGGTCCCTGGGACCCTATTTTACATTGGATTCAATGTAAAATTCTCCCCAGACTCCAATTTTAACCCCATCAACGGCACCCCACGATTGACGCCAACCCGAAACGTGGCGAGCATAGCGAGCCCACGAGGGGCCGCGGTACGCGTCCTCCGACCTTTTCATACCCCTACTATCCACGACGGCGTGGAGATGAGAATATAAAGTATGGCGAGCGCAGCGAGCCACCAAGCCCGAAGCGTGGCGAGCGCAGCGAGCCCCGCGAGGGGACGCGTATAACTTCACAGGTATACGCGTCCCCTCGCCACGCTTCGGGCTCGGTGGCTCGCTGCGCTCGCCACACTTTATATTCTCAACTCCACGCTGATGTGGATAGTAGGGGTAGGAAAAGGTCGGAGGCCGCGTACCGCCGCCCATTGCGGGCTCGCTACGCTCGCCACGCTTCAGGTTGGCGTCAATCGTGGGGTGGCAAAATTGGGTCCATCGCGTCGATCGCGTCGCGTGCCATGTTAATGCACCTGACCGACGCGATGGACCCGATTTTGCCTTTGCCGGCAAAATGGACCTGATTTCAAAGGAAATCGGGTCCATCGGGGGTAATCGTGTACCTTAAGTTAAGGTACACGATTACCCCCGATTGTGACCGTTCTAGGAAACAAGTACCGTTGAAACAAGGAACTAACTGCATTCAGATATCACAAATCCTCAAGCAGAGTTCAAGTGTGTCAATGGTCTGGGATGTCTAAGACTGACCCTTCCAATACTGTACGGTAACTACACTTAGCTGGTGGGAAAATAATTCTGTTTTGGAATATTATTTAGTTTTAAAAGGAAGATGAAGCATGACAGCAGTAACCCAGTTTCAAAGCAGATTACTGAGGCCATAGCAACTATGTTGGTGTTAGACGTGCATCCAGTATCCGCCATTAGTGCAGTGGGATTTACACAGTTGATTGACATACTGTGTGCCCACTCTAGCTTCAAATTCACTACACAAGCAATTCCCAAACTGTACAAGGGATATTTTTTAAAAAGTGTCATTAGTGCCCTCACTCAGAAATGCCATTGTACCCACTGACCACGTAACCACCCACATGTGGACAGGACAAAGTAAGAACTACATGACTGTGATGTCATCCGGCGCTGTAACTAAATTAAACAATTTATTTATTTATTAAAAAATGGGTTATTGTTCATTCCTAGGCAGGCTACGCTGGGTATGACTGGCTTCTTCCAGTAAGATAAGAAAGCTGAGACACGTTTAGAGAACCTGAGGGACATCATTGCACAATGGCTTACCCCCACTTGGACTCTCCTGGGGATATGTAATGTTTATTTAATTTTATTCATTACCAGTCATTTATATAGCACACATAGGGGCCCATTTATCATGATCGCATTTACAATGCGATCTGGACGAAATATTACCGCACAGGATCGCATTGTAAAAATCATATCGGGGCAATGTATCAATATTAGGGGCGCAGGGACAGGGCTTACCGCACTGCCCGAGCCATAGGCTACAATGGGCTATCGCCACATTAGAATGGCGATAGCCCAGGGGTGCGATGCCGGGCTGCCCGATGTTGATACATCGGGCAGCTTCGCATCCCCCATAGAGACCTATGGGGGATGCGGCCGGTGTCGCTGCAGGGAGGATCGCAGCAGGGATCGGAGATCCCTGCTGCGTTCCCCCTTTAATACATTTGGGGGATACTAAATACTTGCGGTGAACCCCCGAAAACTGATGTTTTCGGGGATTTAACTGCAAATATTGCTTGATAAATGCGGCCCATATTCTGCAGCGCTTTACTTCTGACAATTTGTACATACACATCAGTCACTGCCCCAGTAGAGCTTTTTATTCGTATTCCCTTAGCACATAACTGCAAATTCCAAAAAGTCCCATGTTTTTCTGACACAATTTATTTGATAGCTGATGATAATTTTATTCCATGAAATGACAGGGGCATGCAAGAGATGCTGTCGGCAGCCCGAAAAGGGTGGTCAATCTGTTGAAATCAGATCACTGTATTTTGTCCACTGTACTTAATCCCAGGTATTGTAAACCGGTACCTTTGTTTATGATGGACACAAATCTGCAGAGGTGCAAAGAGCTGTTGTTGAGAAAATTGTCAGCTCAAGCGGGACGTGACATGGCAACATCTCCTTCTTTCATTTCTCTGGCAACTGCTGGAGAAAACTACATTTTCAAAACACACCCGCTACAATGACGGATATGTCTACTGTCACTGCATATGAAGCTGTCTCCATTGAAAGAATGGTGGAGGATTATTTATTTCATTCAGTGACAGTATCCAAGTAGGCAAGTCAGACAGTCCATTTATTATTTACAGTTCTTATATAGCACAACATATTCCATTGCACATTACAATTGGAATAACAGTGATGAAACAAACTGGGTAGTACTAGTAAGCAGCACCCCTCTCCCACAGTGCCCAGATAACTTTGCAGTGTGTTGAAACTCGGCAGCAACTCGATTTAAAATTTGCAGTAGCACCCCTCTCCCACAGGACTGACGTTATGCAGCAGTATCACTGGACTGGACTTCTACAGCAGTACCAATGGACTTTAACAGCAGTACCACTGGACTGGACTTATACAGCAGTATCACTGGACTGGACTTATGCATCAGTGTCACTGGACTGGACTTATACAGCAGCACCAATGGACTTGTGGCAGCACTGGGCAGCACAGGACATCAGCACTAGGCAGTACAGCACCACAGGACTGGACTTATGGTAGCACAGGACACCAGCACTAGTCACCACAGCACCACAGGACACCAGCAACAGTACCAATGGACTTTAACGGCAGTACCACTGGACTGGATTTATACAGCAGTATCACCGACCTGGACTTATGCAGCCATATTACTGGACTGGACTTATGCAGCAGTATCACTGCACTGGACTTATGGAGCAATATCACTGGACTCATGGACTGTGTTTATGCAGCAGTATCACTGGACTGGACTTATTCAGCAGTATCACTGGACTGGACTTATCCAGCAGTATCACTGGACTGGGTTTATGCAGCAGTATCACTGGACTGGACTTATACAGCAGCACCAATGGACTTATGGCAGCACTGGGCAGCACAGGACACCAGCACTAGGCAGTACAGCACCACAGGACTGGACTTATGGTAGCACAGGACACCAGCACTAGTCACCACAGCACCACAGGACACCAGCACTAGGCAGCACAGGACCACAGGACTGGACTTATGGCAGCACAGTGGCAGGACACCAGTACTAGGCAGCACAGGACACCACCACAGAACAGCACCAGGTCGCCCCTCAGGTCGCCGCCTCACGTGCTTAACACAAGACTACCAGTACCACGGACTCTTCCTCCCAGTTCCCTCTCCAATGCTGGAGTGAAAATTGCGGCGAACTGCCCAGACTTTATAAACCCTGTCTGTATCAGATCGGGGGTGCTCTAAGGCGTTGGTATTCCCAAAATCCGAACTCGCTCATCCCTAATAAATAATAATAATTACACAGAAGGTATTACAGTCATTTATGTATTACAGTCAGCGCTATTTTTCAGGCGGAACACTCCGGAACATTGTTCCTGAAGTTCTGTTGAAAATTACCTCACCAGGAACGGCGTTCCGGAAGTTCTAATCAGCGCAGCACAACTCTGTCTCCGCGGCGGTCAGATGGATGGACTCCTTGCGACCCGCCCCTTGGCCTCCGACTTCATGGATGCACGCACATGACGTCAGTGTGCAGTGCATATCCATGGTGACTCCTGCCCGTGGCGCATCCATGGTGACTCCCGCCCGCGGCGCATCCATGGTGACTCCCGCCTGCGGCGCATTCATGGTAACTCTCGCCGCACAACTGAGACACGCTATCCCGCCCGCCTGTCTGACTGACCTGGGACGCACACTCTTCCGCCCACCTGTCTGACCTGGGATGCGCGCTCTCCCTCTACCTGCCTGAGCCTGTGGAACGTCTTTCACTGGTTCTGATCCCTGCAATTGTCTGGTACAGGAGAGAAAGTTAAACCATTATAATTCAGTTTTACTTTTTCTCACTGCTGTTGCTGTCCGAAATATCTGAGTGTGGCATATGTATAATGGGCAACTTGGTGTGGGCCATATGTATAATGGGCATCTCTGTGTGGGCCATATGAATAATGGGCATCTCTGTGTGGGCCATATGTATAATGGGCATCTCTGTGTGTGGCATATGTATAATGGGCATCTCTGTGTGTGGCATATGTATAATGGGCATCTATGTGTGTGGCATATGTTTAATGGGCATCACAGTGTGTGGCATATGTATAATAGGCGTCTGTGTGTGTGGCATATGTATAATGGGCATCTCTGTGTGTGGAATATGTATAATGGGCATCTGTGTGTGGCATATGTATAATGGAAATCACGGTGTGTGGCATATGTATAATGGGCATCACGGTGTATGGCATATGTATAATGGGCATCTCAGTGTGAGGCATATGTGTAATGGGCATCACGGTGTGTGGCATATGTATAATGGGCATCACGGTGTGTGGCATAAGTATAATAGCCATCACGGGGTGTGGCATATGTATAATGGGCATCACGGTGTGTGGCATAAGTATAATAGCCATCACGGTGTGTGGCATATGTTGGGCATCACAGACTGCACTATTGGGGTCATATGTGTATCACGCCCCCCATTTTCATTGCCTCATGTGGCCACACCCATTTTTTGGTGCACGCCTTTGGTACCACTAAGTAATTTTTTAGACTTACGCCACTGGATGGGGGCATTGTTTATCTAGCATTACTGGGGTATTGGGTACATTGTGTAACTGTCACTGCTGGTGGCATGTGTATTTCTGGCATTACTGGAGGCATTATGTGTATATATGGCACTGCTGGGGGCATTGTTTGTTTGTTTGTTTGTTTGTTTATATATATATATATAGATAGATATATAGACATATATATATATCTATATATATATATATACAGATATATATATATATATATATATATATATATATATAAAATTATATGGCACTGCTGGGTATTATGTGTTAAAGAAAAGTTTATGTACCAATTGATGCCCGGCCCCTTTGGTAGCTCCACCCACATCACCGCCTACTTCTGCCCTGCCCACAGTTCCTGAACCTATTTTCCTACAAAAATAGCACTGATTACAGTCATTTAAACTCATTGTTCCAGTAAGGCTGCCTGTGTAATGCTTTCCTGACAAGGACAAGACTGTATGTAGGTGAATAGTCTGTGTCAGCAGAAACCTACGTCATCCTCTGCAAATTCAATGGGACAAAACTGACTTTAGGCCTACGATTAAAATGGCTTTTCCCAGAAGTCTGTTCTGAGTACGAGTGGCTTACTTGCTCCCAGGAATAAATTCCATTTGTGCTAATTTTGCACTATGCAGATGAAGAAAGTATATTAATTTGAAAAGTTAGAATGTCTAAATGAACAGATGTGGAGGGATATCTATCTATTTATAGAGGCTGACAAGGATCTAGACTGACCTTCAGATGTTAAGGTTTATCCTAATTCTAACAGCTACATCTATGCTCCTTGAGGCAAATCACATCCATGTTGTATATAGATTTTGATATATAAATGTTTGAGAACCTTTTCAGTAAATAAAACACATACTGGAGAATATGGCAGTGGTCAAAAAGTGCACCTCGAAATAACCTTAAACCTCCAATTAAATATAAAGTCAATAAAAATTGAAGTTAGTACAGTATTTTCTCTTTATTTGTTTATCTTTCTTTCTTGTTTTCTTTCTGTCTTGCTTGTTTTCTTTCTTTCTTGTGCTCTTTCTTGGGTCCCTTCTTATTTTCTTTGTCTTTTGCACTTTTTCTTTTGCTTTCTTTTCATTTGTTTCTATCCTTTTTGTTTCTTTTTGTTTCCCTTTTCTCTCACTTTTTTTGTTTATTTGTTCTTTCTTTCTGTCCATTTAACAATGATCACATTTACAATGCAATCTTGGGCCCTAATATTGAGCCCAGATCACCTTACATAATTCGATCATATTGGGTGAGGGCCGCTGGTGCTTCTGTGCATGCGTGTTCATTGTAACTATCATTACTGCCTCCCAAGCTTCTGCGCATGCGTGTTCATGGCTACTACCATGCACATGGGCCAATTTCCAGTGGAGGATTTCTGGGAAATCTTGCCAGAACTACATCCCATCATCTGTAGCCCATAGGCTACAACAAGAGCCGGTATCAGAAATAGGGAGATGTGATTGTCAGTGGCAATGGAGAGATAGCAGCAGGTGACAAGAGATACCTGCTCCGAACCCATCCTTTTTACTTTGAGGATATAATATTTGCAGCTAGCCCCCAAAAAGGAGTGTTTTCAGGGACAAATACTGTTTGGTGAATGGGTGTCTTTCTGGGCCTTATTCTGGTCGATGTGTAATTTTCCGAATTCTTTCGGATGGCGTTTTTTATCCGCCTGCGCATGCGTGGGCAACGCTATGCGCATGTGCCACGCATGGTCTCCGTACTCGTTCTTACTAATACCGTACAGAAATGTGCACCGCATTCACTCGGGAGATATGGGCGTATTATGGGCGTCATTCGGAAGTGCACAGAGGCGTAGTTTCAAAGTCGGCTAAACTGGGCGTAAACATGGGCGTACACGAGGGAGTGTACTAATTATGGTAGGCGTGCATTCGGACAGAACACTGACTGCAAACGAACCAAAAGGCAAGAAATATGCAGTGTCCATAAGCAAGTATTTCTTTGCAGACACCACTCGGTCATGCTCTAGGCATTCGGATCGCCCAATTAGTACCGCCGCACCTGAACCAATGTCACCTGAACACAATACAATCCACTCTACTCATTACTCATTAATTACACTCTTTTCATTGCTTCAGTTGGAAACCTTGCAGCTTAAATGGACCATTACAAAACACACAAATCTATGCTGAAAGCACGGCTGCATTTTTTACACACATTTACACTGCAAGCAATGGACAGAACTTGCTATCACTAATATAAATATACATGTCACTTTTACATTCACCAATAACACCACACATTTGGGGATCAAAATAAATATTTATTACACTTAGGGCAAACATAAAATTTTAAGAGCATGTTCTTTGGCACATGCCAAAAATTAAAGTTACCATAACAGGAATTGTAAAAAATAATACTTTATTTATTTAATTGATTCCAATTCCAAACAAACACTTTTTCATGAGGTTGGCTAATTGCATAAGTGGGTCATGTGACCGATTTCTGAGTTCAGATAATAGTGGTGAGTTTTGCGATAATACACCGCATCGATGTGTACGGGCAGGTTCCCGTCCGTTCTGACACGGTAAGACCGTGCAGACGCTGTAAGACCGTGCAGAATATGTGTGTGTCCACCGCACACGCAAGGTTTGGATGTCGTCCGTAAACACGCCCTGTTCTTAAAGTGTGAGTCCGTCCGAATGCGGAGGACTGGTGGGCGTTCCTTCATACCATGTCCGCACAGCGTGGTGTGCGGTCCGCTCCGAAAGAATTCTGAACGGACCGCACCAACCAGAATAACCTCCTCTATTTTTCTTGTTTTTCTTTTGCTTTCATTCATTTTATTGATTTCTGTATCTTTATTTCCTTATTTCTTTCTGTTTTCTTTGATTGATTTCTTTCTTTGTTTTTATTTTCTTTCCTTTTTTTCCTTTCATTTTATTATTTATAGTTTTTTGTTTGTTTTACTTTATTTCTTTTGCATTCTTTCTTTTTTCTTTCTTTTACTTTATTTCTTTGTTTCTTCCTTTTTCTTTCTCATTTATTTTCCTTTTGTTTTTTTCTCTAATTTCTTTCTTTCGCTTTGTTTCTCTCTTTATTTCTTTTGCTTTATTTTTCTCTTTATATCTTTATTTTCACTTGTTTTTTTCTATCTTTTTGTTTGTTTCCTTATTTCTTGTTTTCTATATATTTTGCTTTCTTTGTCTTTGTTTCTTTTTCTTTTTTTTTTCTTTTTATTTCCTTTTTTCTCTCCTTTTATTGACAGCAAAATGGCTGCCTTTGCCAGGAAACCATTAACTGATTGACATGCTTAATAAACATTGCCAGCAAAATGGCTGCCATTTCGATGGTTACGGCCATTGCTAGACAACCATATTGGCTGCCATTCTAAAGAAATGTCTTATAAGAAAGACATATTTCCATTTGCTATGTTAAGATAAAATAGTGCTGATGTAGGTCGGGTATATGTGTTTTTATCATACACATATAACCATCCTACTGAAACCTTTGAGCTCTTCTTTGGGAGATCCTGGTGGAGAAATCAATGTGAAAAGATACGAGGAACCGATGACTGGATTCGCAACATCATAGCCTTGCCCACTGCTGGAAAATGTCATTATACTGTATGCATCATAGTACAATGTGATTTGCGACCATGAAGACATAACAGAATGCAATATGAAGTGTGAATGGCATAATTGAGCTTGTTTACTGCCCACTCCAGTGTAATGCTTTTAGGTGGAGAAGCTCATCCCAGCGACATTGGTCTTACTTAATGCATATTTCATCTAGTGGGTCCTGATGACAGCTGTATAGTTTATCTGCCGTTGCAGTGGACAGTTGAGGGAAATGACGGTTAGTGTGGCACATGCACATGTGCCAATGTAGCATTTCTTTGTATGTCCCTCCTATTCTGCATATATGTCCCTCCTCTTTTGTGGAATAGGGAATATCGGGTTTAGATTAGTCTTCAACAATGTGATCCCACGTAATCACTGGTCCTGTGAGCGGGGAAGGGAAGCCTGTTTCTGACTTTTTCATGCACCAAGCATGTGCGGAGGCTGTAGTACATTAAGCTGCCTATGTTGCCCACAACTACAGCCATTTTGAATGTGAGCCTCTAATACCCCTTTTACACCAAAGCCTCGAACTGGGTCATTGCTGCTCCACTCTGGGTCGGGGCTTGATGTAGATGGGGTAAAAAAATAGCTCGGGTCCTATTCCCCGAGTGCCTGACCCAGCAAATGCTCAGAGTTGGACATAGGGCATCCCCAGAGTCAGGGGCCATGTAAATGGGTAACCCGGGTGATCCGACCCGGAGACCCATTTCCACCAATGGGGAGCCAATACCTCCTCCACATACTTCCTGTGGTCAGTCCGGAGGTTGGGCTGGGGCCGTGTACAGCATCATACAGACAGACAGTAGATTACTACTATGCAGTGGAGGATGGAAGGAGGTGATTGGATGCCTGTGTGTGAATGAAGCTGGGGGTGCACAGAGGCTTACCTGGGTGCTGAGCTTGTCCCCAGCTTATGTCATCTCCAAGCGCCAGCTCAAGGCCCGCCTTCACTGGCATCGCCCGCTCAGCATAATGCCAGAGGACGCCTGTGTAAAAGGGAACAACTGCCGGGTCGCATCTGGGTTGGAGCCTGGGTACGACCCGGCAGTTCTGGTATAAAAGTGGTATTAGTGTGACTGATCCTTCATTATTATCTTCGGTATGTCAGCAGAATAGCGCAGTATGTAAGAACGGGATACGGTCACTAGGTCGACCACAGGACGCTCGACATACATTGGGCTGACCACTGTAGGTCAACAGGCCTTAGGTCGACACCCTCAAAATGTTGACATGGATCTAGGTTAACAAGGTCATTAGGTTGACGCAAGAAGGTCAACAGTCAAAAGGTCAACATGGGTTTTACATGGTTTTTTTTAGCTGACGTGCCGACAGGCGGTATTTCATGCCCTACCATCCATTAGGGTGTGGCAGGAGAATAAAATAGTGTGCCCAGCGCAGCGAGGCCCCGCAGCAACTCATGCGAGGGGAAACAGTGCGCGGATACAGTGTCCATGTCAACTGTGTCAGCATTCGTGTAAAATAAAACGTGAAAACCCATGTCGAACTTTTGACTGTAGATCTTCTGGTACTTATGTATTATCTTAACTTATGTATTATCTGGGCTCCCATGGTAAATGCACCCCATTTTTTCATACCCCTACTATCCAACTACGCGTGGAGTTGATTTTATACAGTGTGGCGAGCGCAGCGAGCCACCGTGCCCGAAGCGTGGCAAGCGCAGCGACCCCCGCGAGGGGACGCGGTCTCATAAGAAAAACGGGAGCCCAGATATTACATAAGTACCGATCTTCCCCATGTCGACCTAATGCTTGTGTTGACCTAATGACCCTATCGACCTAGACAAATGTCGACCTTTTAGGGTGTCAACCTAAGGCCCGTCGACCTTCCTGTGGCCGACACCCATAAGAACAATATACATTTACATATACCCAGGTTTTGGAACTACAATTCTCTACAACTCCATTAGAAGAATCATCATGTTGGCACCTAACATGCAGCCACCACTGTGCACGCTTATTAAGTAACTGTGGGGCAGATTTATTAAGCTCGGTGAAGTGATAAAGTGTCTGGTTTTTATCACCGGCCAGTGATAAAAACAAGGGTACTTGTGTATTATCACGGCGCCCCCGATATTAAGTCGCATGATTTTTTATCGCATCGCATGCCATTGCATGCCATACACCCGATGCATGCCATACACCCTAATGGGTGCTTACAATGTTAAATGCACCCCCACGCCACCCCCCCAGTATGAACGTGAACCCGAAGCGTGGCGAGTGCAGAGAGCCCGCGAGGGGCGGTGGTACGCGTCCTCCGACCTTTTCATACCCCCACTATCCACGTCGGCATGGAGTTGACTCTATATAGTGTGGCGAGCGCAGCGAGCCACCGAGCCCGAAGCGTGGCGAGCGCAGCGAGCCCTGCGAGGGGACGAGTATACCTGTGAAGAAATGCGCGTCCGCTCGCCACGCTTCGGGCTCGGTGGCTCGCTGTGCTCGCCACACTATATAAAATCAACTCCACGCCCATGTGGATAGTGGGGGTATGAAAAGGTCGGAGGACGCGTACCGGCGCCCTTCGCGGGCTCGCTGCGATGGCCACGCTTCGGGTTCACGTTCATACTGGGGGTGGCGTGGGGGTGCATTTAACATTGTAAGCACTGATTAGGGTGCTTATACAATTTATAATCACATCGCATTGTATGGCATTGTATGCCATATACAATGCCATACAATTTTAACACTGTATGACATTGGGGAACATCGCAGGACATCGCATCGCATACCATCGCATGCCTTATGGTCTGCGATGCGATGGGCGCCGTGATAATACACAAGTACCAAAACAAGACTCTTTGGAGGTTATTCTGATCGGAGCGGCCAAACGTGCGTACGTTCGCCATTACCGCACGCTAGCCGTACGCGGCCGTTAGGGTTAAGTCCACCCACAAATCAGCCGCTTACGTACGGGCAGAAATACCGTAGAAGGGGAGTGGCGTACAAATGAGCGTACGGCAACGTACGCGGACGGGCCAGCCCTTGCACTCCGACAACAGGCGTACAACTGAGCGTACGGCGCCGTGTACGGCCGTCTTTCCTCCGTCTCCCCACCGACTTCTTGCGGAGATCTGAGCGTACGCCAGTTTGCACGGACGGGTCCCTATTGT
Source organism: Crinia signifera (assembly GCF_055691185.1). Taxonomy (NCBI): domain Eukaryota; kingdom Metazoa; phylum Chordata; class Amphibia; order Anura; family Myobatrachidae; genus Crinia; species Crinia signifera. Next base: position 274,952,682 of record NC_139219.1, read on the forward strand.
TTTCAATGGAAAACTCAGCTTATGTCACCGCTCGTGAGAGTGAGCGTACGTCCGTGCACGCTGGCATACCCTTCACATATATGGACCTGCAAATCTTGCCTCTCAACTACTAATCTGACAATTGATTAATTAATCTATTTGTTATTCACTTATTGTTTTCTATTAACTCAATTGTCTACCTTAATAAAGACCTAATAAAACTACATTTGAACCCACATTACATGTATATTTGTTATGTTCTAATGTGGCATTTTAATCACTATCTATGTGTCCCCATATTGCTGTTACTTTTAAATCAAGTTATGTTGGTGTTTCTGTATATGTACTAAATTATGTACGTAATTACTTTGTCCAAAATGTGTAACATGTATACCTACCCTGATGTTATGTGTGATGTTTTAATCGAACAACATTAAACATTCATGCATTTTCACTATGTGTTATTTTACTCAAAAACACACACATTCACACATCAATCATTACCCCTCACCTCAAATTACAAGTATAACTTACAGTACACATCTGTATGTACCTACCCTTACACGCCCTCTAACATATTTATTATTAAAAACACAGGCAATTTCGAACTGTAATCAAACTTTTATTTGAGACAAAAATAAAAAGGGGGGGGGGGGGGGGATAAATAAAAAATTAAAGGCGGGCCTCCAGAAGGCCAAAAAGGAGCTGGAGGTATACAAGGGTCAGCATGATTTCCCGCATGAGGGCTGCCACCTCCTCCTGCTGCTGTTCAGTGTCTATAATGAAGGGATAAAACAAAAAATTTATATATAACATACACAAATGTTTGTTGTATTTGTACATAATAAAAAGTTCAGAGTTATGTGTGAAGGCAACATACATTTAGAAACTACATTGAAGATGGGTCTGCTGTAAACACAGTACTAAAAAATAATATGTTAACACACACATACTGTACATAGTAAATAACATTAATTCAATTACTCCTTCATCAATGAATGTATGCTGTATCCCAATTGGTACTTTGTTTTTGGGGGACTGTCCTCTAACCTCACAATTAGCCTGTGCTATTTAAGGGTTATGACATTGTTGTGGCTTAAGCACTCCTTACTATTTTAAATTTAGGACATTGCTGTACAAATTATAGGCCTACAGCTATGTTTGTAAAGCATGCATCCGCATGGCCTCACACACTATTACCAAAACAATCTCTACATTTAAGTTGCACCAGTGGCAGATTAAGCCTTTGGGGGGCCCGGGGTACTTTAGAGCGGGGGGCCCCCTTGCACTTGTCATTACTGGCCGCACACTGCATGGGCGAATATTATACTGTCAAAACATAGAGTAAAGGCAGAATAAACTTGGTCAATGGTTACCTGCAGGGGATATATATATATATATATATATATATATATATATATATATATATATATATATATATATATATATATATATATATATATATAGACAGGGGGTTGGCGGCACTCGGAATAATAATAGACCCCATATATATATATATATATACACACACCACATGAAAAGCCTGTGTTTGTCCCTCTGCCCCTTACTCTGGAGGAGACCTCACAGTCTTAGTGCTGCCTCTGATTAAAAACCCTCCTATGACTAAGCTGCTGCTGCTGTTCTCCATGGACCTGAGAAGCATGTAATGAGCTCCACCAATCAGAGCTCAGCACAAACTTCTCAGCCTCTGTCCTCTGGTGCAAAGTGTCATGGGACTTAGTCAACTCCCAGAAATGCACTGCACACTTGTGCAATCAGTGTGCCTTGGCTCCCGATGCTCAGCACCATAAATCATTGTCACATTGGCAAATAGGTGAAGCTGCAGCACTACCCCACCCATGCACAAAACATTTAGCTAAAAAAAACAAAACATAACTTAAACATTTTATTTTTAAAAAATACATGACAACCACAGGGGGCCCCTAGCTAGAGGGGGGCCCAGGGGCACTGACCCCTTGCGCCTCCATTATAATCCGGCCCTGTGTTGCACATCATGCTGGGAACTGGAGTTACCCAACACCTGGAGCCACATAACTACCACACCACTAATGTCGGATATCTCATTGGATGTACTGTTATGTCAATTATTCAAGGGGTGAGGCATGGCCACACTCAAAAAAACCACCAAGGGGAGCCTTGTTCCTGGAGAAGGACAGGACACACCTCATGGTCGGCCTGCAGTGATATGTTGCAACTAATGTTGATGTTGGATACACATATGTGGTTGTTGTGATTGTTTATGTGTAGAAATGTGTAGGTCAACATTAGACACATTATTTACTTACGGCTACTTGAGCCATCCTGGTTGCCGCTGGTTGGCTGTGCAGTGGTTGGGGGGGTCAGGAGCAAGGTGGATGGTCCTTGAGTTTGGCCCGAGGTAGTGGGTGTGAGTGGGGAGTGGAGAGGTTTGGGGGTGGGTGGTGGAGAGGTGTAGGGGGGTAGGAAATGGGGTGGGGAGGGGGGGGGGGTGGGGGTTGTGGAGGTGGTGGGGGTTGTGGAGGGGGTGGGGGTTGTGGAGGGGGTGGGGGTTGTGGAGGGGGTGGGGGTTGTGGAGGGGGAAGGGGATGGGGAAATGGTGTGGGTCCAAACTGCACCCATTGTCTCCAGTGTTGGGGAGGGGGTGTGGGTTGGGGAGGGGGTTGTGGAGGGGGTGGGGGTTGTGGAGGGGGTGGGGGTTGTGGAGGGGGAAGGGGATGGGGAAATGGTGTGGGTCCAAACTGCACCCAGTGTCTCCTCTTCTTCCTCCTCCTCTTCTTCCTCCTCCTCTTCTTCCTCCTCCTCCTCTTCCTCCTCCTCTTTCTTCTCCTCCTCTTTCTTCTCCTCCTCCTCCTCCTCCTCCTCCTCCTCTTCCTCCTCCTCTTCTTCCTCCTCCTCCTCTTCCTCCTCCAGGGCTGCCTGGTCCCGGGCTGCCTGGTCCCGGGCTGCCTGCTCCCGGGCTTCCATACGTGCCCTTGCCCGTGCTGAAATGTTCATGTTGATGGCATAGAAATCGAAGATTGGGTTTCATAAAAAAGGGGGAAAGAAAAATTCACATTAGTCATGCTCATAACCTTCAAAATTATCATTGCTGTGATATTTCAGACATTTGTCATGCAAACTATTTGATATCCTACACCCAAAAACTGATCAACTACTTAAACCCCCCCCTATACACCCCCTATACACCCATATACACCCATATACACCCATATACACCCATATACCCCCCATATACACCCATATACACCCATATACACCCATATACACCCATATACCCCCCATATACACCCATATACACCCATATACACCCATATACCCCCATATACACCCATATACACCCATATACACCCATATACACCCATATACCCCCCATATACACCCATATACACCCATATACACCCATATACACCCATATACCCCCCATATACACCCATATACACCCATATACACCCATATACACCCATATACCCCCCATATACACCCATATACACCCATATACACCCATATACACCCATATACACCCATATACCCCCCATATACACCCATATACACCCATATACACCCATATACCCCCCATATACACCCATATACACCCATATACACCCATATACACCCATATACCCCCCATATACACCCATATACACCCATATACACCCATATACACCCCCATACACCCATATACCCCCCATATACACCCCCATACTCAGGAACATATTTATAAAAAGTACACAAAACATTGCTAAAAAACGCTGACATACTAGTAATCAAAACTTACATCGGGCAATATGGCGGCGAAGGCTGCTGAGAAGAACCGGCTGCCGCCGGCGCAGGTCTGACCAGCGCCGCTCAACCTGCCCCAGGCTTCTGCGGACGCCGGTCGTAGAGAAGATGAGGCGGCGGGCAGCAGTATACGCCCGCCGCTTGTCGGCATTACTGACATATGGGCCCCTGGGCCCCATGTGACGGTCCATCACTTCCACCAGGGCCAAAAGCTCTGAGGTGGAAAAGGGCCTAGCTCTTGGACAAGTCATATTGGCAATGGCGCAGTTATTAATTGCAGGTACATATATCACTTTTGGTGCTTGCTGATTGGTCGAAAAAATTGTTTGTTTGGTATTAACTTTATTAATCCCTCTTACATTAACAAACTGGATGCGAATAGAAACTTACGCGGACCGTTCCGATATACACACACCACAACCAACAGCATGCATTCAATGAACAGAGAAGTACTGTATTTACAGTGTGCGGAAAATAATACACGCAACCCTCTACTTATAACTACGCTGCTTAAAGGGGGCACGATGCACCGATATGCATACAGAGAAGTACTGTATATACAGTAGGCGGAAAATAATACACGCAACCCTCTACTTATAACTACGCTGCTTAAAGGGGGCACGATGCAACATGTTGCTGTATGACAATTTCATACACATTACATATGTAAGGAAAGCATTATAACGTGATGTTTTGAAATGTGACTCACAAAGCATACACGAACTCCAACAGATACCAGCTGACAACACTCGTCATTGGAATGACAGGTGCACACATTTCACGATGTAGCACAATGCTCCACAACCTGTGTATGTGCATATTCAGGTGTTTGGTCAGGTGCGTTGAGACCTCCGTAATTTAAGCGGCAATTATCGCGGGAAATATCGGCGTAAATTTGCATCTATATTGCGTGGAAAAATATACGCCCCCTTGTTCATGGCGGGAAATTAACATATAAATATTCAGTCAGATGCAGGCCACAATTGCTGCAAACATGTCTGACTCTGACGATTCAGCAGCAGAGGACGCTCTGCAGAGAGCACAAGCAGAATCCCTGCTTGAAGCATTACAGAAGAGGGAACAGGAGCGGAGAAGGAGGGCCCAAGAGAGGAGTAGCCTGCAAGATCAAGCGGGCCCCTCAGTAACAGGCCCTGGTGAACCTCCACCAGCTCCACAAGGGCCAAGCAACCAGCCAGAACAAGAGGTTGCATCTCTCCAAACAGGTGTGACCCAGCAGGTGCATGGTGAGAGAACTGGGGCCACCAGAAAACGAGCTGCAACATCTAGGGTGAGGACTGAGCAGGATACCACCTCCAAAAGGAGAAACCCTGCATTTGTAGAGGCCGAAATGCGAATTCTAGTGCCCAGGGCACGCGAATGGATTGAATTGGCAACCAGGAAGCCGGGTGCCAGTGCAAGGAGAAACCTTTGGGAGAAGATCACAGAGGAAGTGAACCAGGTGGCACCAGTGGTCAGAACTTGGGACGCGGTGAAGAAAAGGTTAGTGTGTTTGTCAGGGCAATTTTTCAGCAGTCTCCAGCAGGAACTGAGGCCCTTATTCTAGTTCACTCTTTCTGGCCAAATATTTCTTAGATGGACAAAACCATGTGCACTGCAGGTGAGGCAGGTGTTACTTGTGCAGAGATAATCAGATTTGGGTGGGGTTTTACACCTGCCTCACCTGCAGTGCACATGGTTTTGTCCATCAAAGAAATATTTGGGCAGAAAGAGTGAACTAGAATAAGGGCCTCAGTTCCTGCTGGAGACTGCTGAAAAATTGCCCTGGTCTTTGTCCCCCTGATAATGTCATATGTGTGTACATATGTTACATGTATGTTTTGAGACTAATAGAAAGGTGTGTTTGTAGATAGTGCTACACTTCAATGTCACATGTGAACACAACCATGTCTAATAACCCACATTGATATATGAAACATGCACCATTGGTGTGATGTGAGGTTATGGGCACAGTTCTGCTCATGTGAAGTATGTGATGGGACAAGAGAAAGTGTGTTTTTGAAAGAGTTGTTGTAACATGTTCCATATGATGCTAATGAAACAAGAATGAGCAAACTGTGCACATGTAGCTGGTGAGAAACTACACATCCCAGTATGCCATTCCATAGTTAAATTACTCCATAATAACCACATTGTCAAGCTATGGTGGAATGTGTAGTTTCACACCAGGTGGAGGTGCCTAATTTGGCCATGGATGATGTCATTTCTGCATAGTGATGTATGTATGTGCATTTAGTGGCCTAATGAATGAGATGAGACACTGAAATGCCTCCTAATTGAGACATGAATGTGTGTGTGGGACACATATGGCCAAAAAACATAAGATCACCCACACTAGGAAATGTCACGTAGCTAGGGGTACCACATAGTCTCTTTAATTCCGGACACATATTAATTACACAGGTTCTGTGGCTGGCTGACTTCAAGACTCCACTTCACCTAATTTTAAACTGCCACAGAACCGGTGTAAGTAACATGTGTCCGGAATTAAAGGGACTAGGTGGTAACCCTACACGTAGCACAGTGGTGCACATATCTCATGGTGATATTTGTATTTTTAAACTTGTAGGTGGACTGACTTCAAAAGTGCACTGAAGAGGAAGATGACTGACCGGTACAACCACAGCATGTCCACCGGGAGAGGTCCTATGCCTGACCATTTGGAGTATACCCCCCTGGAGCTGGACTCCTGTGACGTGATCGATGTGGGGGAGATCAGGGGGATCTCCAATATGGACAGTGAGCTCCCGGCGGAGGTCTTTGATGCTGCGTTTGATGGTAAGTCACAGTAATGCATTGTATTTAGAAAGATATTTTTTATTGCGTATGTGATGGTGACATTGTTTTCAATTCTTATCCTAGCTGAAGCAGAAAGCCAGGATGTACCGGCAGCATCTTCCTCTGCAGAGCCACAGGTGGAGCGAGTGGTCCAGCCTCCACCAACACGTCGCCCCCAGCCCCAGCCACAGGAAACATGGACTGAGAGCCTGTTGGTGACGCTGGACAGGATCGAGCAGCAAGGGGTGGATGCTGCGATCCGTCAGCAGCAGGTGGCGGATTTTCTGGCGGAGTGGAAGGCCACAAACCAGCTGCAGGTTGAGGCGTTGAACCGCATTAATGAAACTCTGGCGGCTGGCATGCTAAGCATTGGCCAACACCTCAGCCGCCAGAATGAACTTCTTGCGGAGCAGCTGTCCACCGCCAGGTCCCTAAGGGACAATCCCCCATCTGCTGCCCCACCCCAAGCTGCTCCCCAACCTTCCACCTCGGCTGACCCTCCTGTGTCGACTAGGGGAAGACGCCGAAAGCCAGCTGAGCCAAAGGCCCCTGTCCCCAAGGCCCCATCTAAAAGGGGCAAAAAAGGGCCCAAATGAGACCTGGTTCACTTCCTCTGTGGTTGTAGCCCAAAGGTTTAAATTGCACTGGACATCCGCTTCCTGAGTTGCCCATCGATCCATTTGCGTGCCATGGGCATGAAAGTTCGTATTTTGACCTCGACAAATGCAGGATTTTTTTTTTTGGTGGTGTGTATCTTGCTTAGTATTCACCCTGGTTGTTGCAGTACGTATTCTGGTGTCCCCATTTCTTTCACCATTGCATTTGCAGGGTAACACATGTTTGGAGATATGCAACCTCTTGTTCTGGCTGTTTTATTATTTGTGTGTCTATTTTATTTGTTTATTTGATTTCTCACATTAAAGTGTCAAGCTGTGATGCTGAACAGCAAATAAATTTATTTTACAAATTAAATCTAAATTGTGGTATGTGTCATTTCTTGTGTGAAACAAATACTAGATTTATGTGTACTTACTGACCAGGGTATTTTTGAACATTTGTGGAAGTGTGGTCGAAGTTTCCCATGTGTAACCCTCTCCATGGCCATTCCCATGTTCCTATCCAACTTTTCCCTGCTACTTAGTTTGTGTCAGCACATGTGCAGAGCAACTTAATAGGTGAGAAAGCAGTTTGTGTGCAGGTGAGGTAGCTCCTACAGTAGTAGGTAAAAGCAGGTCCAGAACAATGCTTTCCTCATGGAGTGGGTGAGGCAGACAAACAAGGGTGAAAAGGTACATTTGTGTAGGAATGCATATGTGTCCTCCCTAAAAAAAGATGTGTGAATGGCCCAAACATGATAAATTAGCTTGTGAACAAACATGCATAACTTTTTATATATATATGATTTGACAGTGTCATAAGCAGATGTAGGAATCCTTTGTTAGAGAGATGAGAGTGCAATAATGTGATTGGTGGCATCTTACATCCAGAGTGTAGTCAAATCCAAATCATAGCAGATGAGATAGTGGTACAGGTCATTATTTTGGGTACTATACAAAGATTGTGTGCAAAATAGTGGTCATGGGCTTAAAACATTGCTGAAACATCCTTTGTAGGTGTTAGATGTGGTTTAAGTTATTGTATCCTAAATACAAAACCTATGTTAGTATTAGAGTGAACACGTTGACACATGTCGACTTGTGTAGATTGAGTGTGCTACTGCGTAAAGTCTATGAAAGCAGGTAGTGAATGTGTCTAACTGTTTAGCAAATACCTACCTTAGCGTATAAAAAGATTCTTACCTTAAATTAAACAAACCTTTAAATGTGGAGAAGTATAGAAAGATAACCTTCCAATGTGTTTGCGTGCTGTATGTGTGGCTTGCAGGCAGTGAAATCATGGTTTGGAGTTAATAGACTGCAGCATTGCTTATTACATTCAGGTGTATGTGTTTGAGTAGTAATCAGCGAAAATTAGCCAACTCAGGCGCACGCTGGCATGCGGTATCTGTAGGCGTGGTTTGAGCTGGCGGTTGGCGGCCGCCTGTTTGGTGTCCGAAATGAACGGTGCCTTAGTCGATCGTGCGGTAGTAGCACCGCTCATTTTTGGTGCACACCCCCGTGTACGCCCATATTTACGCCCATTTTCCCTCATTATTTCGGCCGCTCCCATCAACACGCCCCTATGCCGCCCCATTACCCGTACACTCGCGTACAGGTTTTTTCGCACGTTGAGAGCCCGGCCGTAAGCGTTGTGGAGTGTTCGCGCCGGCGCATTAGCGTATCTGCACATGCGCAGATCGTGAAAAACCTCGGGACGTACGCGTACGGCCCGGACGCTCCAACCAGAATAAGGCCCTTTATCACTTCACCGAGCTTAATAAATCTGTCCATCTGTTGGTAATATGCAACATCCATTCACAGGGGCAATGTTCTAAATTTGGAAGAATTGGACATGGTCTGCCTGGCCGTATCATGCTCAACTTATCTGAGAAACGCCAAGCGCTATCATTCCTATCAATAGGACAAAGTGCATATTTACCTTTGTCAGCGAGTGGACGGAACACACAGGAGGCAGCAGGATATCACCAGAGAGAACATCCTCCCCGTGACATTAGTAAGCTATGGTTTAATGCATCACGCTCCCAAGTACCTTACAATGATTTGTGATGACAGCTTTGAGTAATGACCTAGAGATGATCTGCCATCCTATTATTTATAACTCCCTTAGGTATTGATTTATAGGTTATATGTTGCAAGGGACAGATAGAATAGGTCTTTTTGATGTCACATACTGTAGGTCTGTACGTACTATGACACTTATAACTTATTGGCCCTGTTTCAGATGTGGTTGGAGTCTGTACACATATGGTAATGCAGCAGGAGATGTACAGTATGGTATAAGCAGACTGCATCATGCATTTGTAATCCAGTGCTGCTTCCTAGGACACCTCTTCGGATCACCTATGACTACATCAGCTGCAGTGGCAAACGCAGGATTTTCAGAAGGGGGTTTCCAGAGGGGCCTAGCAAAGCACGGAGATGGACACTTAGGTGACCCAGTATATACCGTGTCAGTTAAAGTATTATAGATAGACCAAATGTATATAAATAAAAAAATATATATATATATATATACATACATACATACATACATACAGGGGCGTCAACAGCAGTGTAGACCCCTAGGCATAGCAATGTACTGGGGCCCCTACCGATCCTCTAGCGGTAGGGGTGGGGTAAGCTTTGATGTCCGGCGGGTGGTAGGGGGTGTTATATAAACCGCTCAGCATGTAGGGCTCAGTAATTTCCACTAATTACCCCTTTACTGCACAGATGGTGGGAGATGGGGTGGGAGAAGGGGGCATTGGGCTGAATAAAGGGGCCCTGATTCATAACTTCCAGGGTGGTAGAGGATGTTTAATACGCAGAGGAGGGTTGTGTAGTGGAGTGGGCTTATTATTCATAATTTTCTGGTGCGAGGACAGCTTGCTTGACTGCAGATATCTCCAGTTCCTGGAAATAGATTTCTTAAATTTTAATGGAATTGGGGACTAGGGGATCAGAGTTCAGGAGGCAGAGCAATCTGCCAACGAGTATATAAAACTACATACCAGGTGTGTGGAGCTGGGGCAGTAACCAGCTGCTGGAAGGCTGATATCTCTGGTTCTGGGAACAGTAGAGACAAGCTACTAGGGCCCTTCAAAGGGGGAGAGTCCCAGCTTTTGGAATATACCCTCAGAAAAACTCTAAGTCAGACAGAACCTGAAATATCTGACTGGGAATAACAATTAACATGCTTGGATGGGGACCACTGCTTTGAAGTCAGATATCTCTGGTTCCCAAGGGCCGATTTTTACAATTCTTGTATCCATGGAAAGAGGGGACCCTCAGCTTTCAGCTGAGGGCCCTTAGACTCCTGGGGGGGTTTCTGGGTACTCAGAAACCCCCCCTGCGTGCGCTACTGAGCTGGCTGGGGCAATGCAAGCCAACTGCCACAGCTCTCTATGGGGTAGATTTATCAAGCTCAGTGAAGTGATAAACTATCTGTTTTTTATCACCGTCCAATCAGCTCCTACCGGTCATGTTTCAAACCAAGCCAGTAACTTCACAGGTAGGAGCTGATTGGCCGGTGAAAAAAAACAGACAGTTTATCACTTCACCGAGCTTAATAAATCTACCCCAAAGTCTCTGGGAACCGGGCACAAAGCTATAGTTTGCTGCACTGTTAGGCAGGAGGTTGCCCACTGGCTTCCACACCTCTTAAACTTCCTCAGCTTTCAACCCAAGGTGTATTTATTGTACATTGGGTGCATGTTGAGAGATGCACATTCGCCCCTGGGTCCAGGGAAGTCCTGCATGAGCATGGCACATCCTGCACCCAGAGCACACCTACCTAGTGCCCATCTCCTAAGCAATGCCATCCCAGTGACATCGTCAAAGAGATGGCACCACACAGTGAAGCAAAGTCTGTCACTGTTTCTAGAGCTATTATGTGTAAATGCATCATCGTCCCCAAATCACTGGGTGGATGCCACTGCATGCGGACCCCTTCTCTGTGAAGTGTCCACCCAATGCACCTCCACATCTCACCACTCCAGCACAGAGGTCTCCTTGCCGGGGGGTGGTAAGATGTGGAGGGGCAGTGGATGGGCACTTCACAGAGGAACGGTCCATCAGACGATAATACGCCCCTGCTACAGCCTGTTTAAAATTAAAGTATTATGTTCCCCACTAATTTAGGCCCTTCACAAAATGGGAATTTATGTTCTATTGACAGTTATCTATCTGGTGTTAAACTGCGAATTATAGTGAACCCTAGCATCGCTATATGCTTTTAAATAGACTTTGGTGTCTAGTAACATTCCCTAAAATCAATTAAAAAGCAAGCAATGGATCTTAGCCAGATGGCTGGGTAGATAAAAGTGAATAAAAAGTAAAATACTACTATGGATGTGGAAAGGGGGGAAACATTTTTGCATTAATTAGACAACGCCTTTAAGACTTAAAATATGCTTCTTTCCACATGTTCAGGCATGGGCACACTACAACATAATATGTAGGTATAGCACAACTTATGCACAGAAACACCGCGCAGAGATATCAAACGTTTCATATGATGCATGGTGAATATTGTTATATATGTAAACACCAAGAAGACGTGTGCAGGAGCCAATGGAGAAGCTTGTAGATACACATGTAAGCTCCAGGCCAAGCATTGTGCCTGATTCAGACCTGTTCACTACGCTGTGTATACTTGCAGCTAAGCAAATGGTTAAGCTCCACCCACAACCCCACCGTAAGCCCCCCCTGCAGCCGAATCCAATCACTAGCATGAAAGGGGTTGTGTACTTGGACCGATAAACGCATTCACACCGCAAAGCAATACGGCAACGAACCGTTAAAAATCCTTCTTTTTTTACCGGTTTGTATTGCTGTGTTGCTACTGGTTTGTGGGACCCAGTAACCCCTTTCACATCGCACCAATTACCGGGTGGAACCAGCAAGAAACCAGCATGAACCTGGTAATTAGGTGTGAAGTGAAAGGGGTATCAGTAATAAAAGTCAATCTAGACTGATTGTTATTACCGCCACTGATCGGCGAATATGGGGTGGGCGCTGTTTATGGGGACACCCATAAAGAGTTGGGTGTTCCTCTGCTCCTTGTCTGCACCCGTCCGCCCCCACTGGAGCGAACAGCCTAAAGAGTGTGAAACTTGCCAAAGCTGTTCGCTCTTGGGGTTTACATCGGGGAAGGGGCATCGGGGAAGGGGCCAAATTCGGGCCACTACCAGTGGGTCTGAATAATAGTCCAATGGTTGCAACACCAGGCGGCAGGCTGTTTGGGGGGGTGGTCTGCCCAGCACAGGACAAGGTGGTCCCGCACGCCAGGTCCCACTCTGTGATGTTGCATGCCAGGCCCCACTGTGATGTGCCTGCAAATATCTACTAAACAACGAAGCGATCGCAAACCACCACAGTCCAGCTGCGAAGCCAGGAGTACGCCGGCCCTCCCCCCCGAGCAGTCCAGATCCGCCTGCACTGTCCGGACTGCCCAGTCCCAGAAGATGCTGCATACCGCCTCCGCAACGTCGCGTCGCTGACATGTATTATGGCCATCATTGCATCGTCACTGCCCCTGCCCATTTCAAAATGCTTTGTTCCTGGAACCCCCTCTTAATTAATGATTGCTATCTCTGTAATATGATTACGTATCTTTATCATCAGTTAACTAGTTCTACACATTAAACCACATATTAACCATAAAAAATAAAGGTACTTGTTTCCTAGCATGGCGCCCCCTACTACTCCATTTGCGTAGAGGGCTATTCAGGGTAAGGAAATCGCATCGCATGCCATTAATGGCATGCAATGCGATTTTTTATCACATCCTATCTTATTAATGTATTCACTGACTTAGCCCATTAAAAAGATAGGATGCGATAAAAAATCGCATCGCAGGCCATTAGTGGCATGAGATGAGATGCAATTTTTTTATCGCATCCTATATTTTTTATGGGCTAAGTCAGTGAATACATGTAAAAGATAGGATGCCCCCCCCACTATCCATGCTACCCCGAATCGTGGCAAGCGGCGGCGGAACGCGTCCTCCGACTTTTTCATTAGCCCACTATCCACGTCGGCGTGGAGTTGATGTTATATAGTGTGGCGAGCGCAGCAAGCCACCGAGCCCAAAGCGTGGCGAGCGCAGCGAGGGGACGCAGATTACTTTTCAATGGATTCCACATCCTCTCGCCACGCTTCGGGCTCGGTGGCTGGCTGCGCTCGCATGCAATACGATTTCCTTACGGTGCCGTACGTAGAAAATCTGGGCGCCATGCTAGGAAGTACCAAAATAAAACACATATATGTGAGCAATTGTTTTTTCTTTGGATTATTTTTGCATATAAATATTTTAGCTATAGTCAGTTTTAAAAGCACATGTGGGTCTATATTAGTTTTTTGTGGAGCAAGAAGCCCAAGTCCAGACCGCTGTGTATGTGCTAATCGGCAATGCTATCAGCAGCCCATTGTACTGTAGAAGATAGATACAATAAACTTTATAACATTGTGTACAGCTTGTCTAAACAATCACTCCATAGTCCTGATATTGCAGCCTGTGGGACAGACACTCCCCACCTACTGTCATTCATACCTGTCCTGCACTTGAGTACAAGCAGAACAGGTTGGACACGTCTGTGTAGGCAGCATGCTGGGTCAGTTGTTACATGATTGCTCTTTGTATGAAGTGTGTGTTGGAGCTTGATGTCATTGGCAATGAAAGTGTTACTGGTGCAGATTCAGTGTAAGGTGTGTGCAGGCACTAGGACCGCCCTGTACACCTGTTCCCACGATCTATGCTAGTCTTTTTGCTGTATCTTTGCTGATCAAAGGGCAAGGAGAGGGCTGAATCTGTTCTATTACAACTTATCCTGTTTCAATTACAGAAATCATGGCCCTGCTGCTGCTGAATTCTCTGCAGGATCCTCAGCTGGTGGCCCAGTTCCAGAGGTCCTGTGGTCTGACCCTACAGCCAAAGGGCGAGTCTAACGGCCATACCTCTCTACAGACTCTCCAGGGAGGCAGGGAAAAGGCTGCTGGGGGCAAAGGTGTTCCCCATGAAAATGGACATAAGTGCTACAGCAATGGATCTTACTCTAATGGAACACTCAAGCAGGTAATACACTTTTCTAACAACATTACTGATAAAGTAATATTATAATCCTCATCACTTTGCAAGGAGTGATCTGACTATGTAATAGAAATATGCCAGGCATCTCCATTGAAAGTGCTAGGTTTCTAGCTTGCAGCATGGTCTCTCTTCTTACAGCTTAGTTTCCATAGTAAACCAGTTTAGTAACGTGGAGTTGAATCAGGGACAGTCCTCCTGTCATTGTGACACTTCAGGCACTCTGTACAACTATTTGTACCACTGTGCAGTGGGTGTGGTGTTGTATGAATAAACTTGTTTCTTTTTTGCAGCATTGTTAAGAGTTTGCGGTGAATCGCCTGTAGGTGAAACTGTTGACCGTATAATAAAAATGCATTTTTTTTCCCCATTTTCTTGTGAATAAAGCCCCTCTTTCCCAAGAGGTGTAGCAGTAGAGTTCTGTACAGCAGTTCATGTCCCTATATACTACACACTAGTGCTTTACATCTATTCATGTAATGGTACAATTGTTACAGGAACTGTTACACAATATTTACCTCAGTGAGAGATTATAAAACACACCTTAATAAATGAGTAATGCAGCAGTCACACATTAGTGGGTGACTTGCGTCTATTGCTGCCCATACATATGTGAGATATCTCATGCAATCCTCCTTCGATTTGGACGGCATCTGGCCGAGAAATCGAATGATTGTATGCATTTTTAAGGGGACATTCGATGCGATGCGCAGGCACACCGGTCGAATGTCAGGTCTCAAGATCTTCTGTGCTGCACATAATATCTATCGAATCGCAGGAGCGATCGCATGTGGTTTTTAACCACATGCGATGCTCGAATGCGATCCGCAGGTGGGGGACAGACGGACCGCATGGGGATGGTGAGAGGGGGCCAGAGGGACCGCGTGGGAGACGGCGGGCAGAGGGCGGTGTTATGTAGTGCAAGAAGCGCTAGCGGGTGGCAGGGGGCTGTCAGCGGTGGCGGCAGAAGTGTTTAGAGCTATCTCAGCCAATCAGAGGGCTGCCCAGTGTTTAAACAATTCTGCCGCCACCACAGCGCTAGCGCTTCTTGCACTACATAACGCCGCCCTCTGCCCACCCTCTTCCAGCACCCGATGTGCCATCTCAAGATGGCATGCACTTTAGCACCACAAGATGCGATCGGGTTCGATGGACATCGCATTGCGAATCCGATCGCACATATGTATGGGCAGCAGAATTCTCATACTGTTGTTGCTATTCTGTATCAATGCAATACGGAATGTTCTTCCGCAGTAATTGACCATGCTCGGGATCCCTATGGGGCCGCAGTGAAAAGCCTGCTCCTAAACAGTGTTTTTCCTATCACAGGTAGCCTAATGCTGGGTACTTATTGGCCAATATATCGATCGATATATCACGAGCCATCAGCAGGTGGGTACATTCGATTTACTGTAGCCTATGAACAATGCCATTCAGACATGTCAGCCCTGACAAAATGAGAAAAGCCCCCTGTATTTTGAGAACCAGCACCAGGCCCAAACAGCCAACAGGGTAATGCCACAGCCAGGGGAAACTATTTACACTAGTTCCCCCGGCCAAAGCATTATACCCCCAACTGTTCAGCCCAGGCAGGGACCCTGGGGGAGTGGGGACCTCCAGGATACCTCCTTCCTGGGCTGAAGCCCGGGGCTGTCCCCAGGGCAGGGGGCACCAGGCTGTTCTTCTGGTGTAAAAATGAGAACAAATACTCCCAGCAAGCCTACACTGCATGCAGGGACTTGGAGAACCACAGAACAAATAGTTAAATAATACATAGACACGTAGAAAAATAAAACTTTAATTCACAGTACAATCAATTACACTATACTCGCTTAGAGCTTCCAGTGTTGGCCAGTCCTCTCTGCAGTAGAAATCCAAGTGCGGGTACCTGCGGAAGGAAATTATACGGTACTTGTGTAGTTTCACGCATGCGATTTGACATCCGATATCGCATGCGATATTGCATGCGATTTACTATCCATTTCATTACCCCACTATCCACTAGGGCAGGCATGTCCAACGTTGGCCCTCCAGATGTTGTGAAACTACACATCCCAGCATGCTTTGCCACAGTTTTGCTATTAGAGAATGCTAAAACTATTGCAAAGCATGCTGGGATGTGTAGTTTCAAAACATCTGGAGGGCCAACGTTGGACATGCCTGCACTAGGGTGTGGAGTTGATTTTATATAGTGTTGCGAGCGCAGCAAGCCACCGAGCCCGAAACGTGGTGAGCGGACACGGATGTTGTTTCAAAGCGACTCCCGATATCGCATGCCATTTGCATGCAATTCCGTCAAATACATTCCGTGTCCCCTCGCGGGGCTCGCTGCGCCCGCGCCCCTAATTTTTAAACATTCAGACTGCTCCATCGAAAATGTTGGGAGGCATGTAAAGGACATGAATAGACCTTTCTAATGCACTAGGATCTAATAATATGATGTAATTCAGTCATTTTATAGGCTATTTTTGGAAAACAACAAGAGCTGATTGGTTGGTAGGTACATTATTGTTCTCCACTTTTCATCTCTCCATGTTTTGATACAGATAGAGTGCCTCTCAGCCAGCGCCGGGGCTCGCCAGAATGCCCCCACTGGCGATCGCCGGTGGAGAGGCGCTCCATCTGACTTGGACGCGCCTCCCATTTTTCGGGTGTCGGGGGACCCAAACCCTGCCCGTCTCCACTTCAGGAAGACGGGAGGGTTAGGGGGAGGGTACGTCGACCGGCATACAGCGACGGGGAGGTGGTGGGGACCGACGGGCAGCTCCGTTGGAGGGGGACACTCGTGCATCTTGTGTGCATACGTCCCCTTCTGGCGGGGGCTGGTGGTTGGCGATCCGACCACCAGACCCCCACTGAATGACGGCGGCTCCATCTGTAAGTCTTCCCAATGTCCCCTGGACGGATGGGCACACAAGGGGAAAATATGCTGTTAAGAATAGAAGTATGGTGCACTTTCCTCCACATTTCCCTTCCTCCATCCTCCATCATATCTAATACCACTTTTACACCAGAATGCCGGGTAGGACCCGGGAAATTGAACACGGGAAATTGCCAGGGCATGCCCTGCCTCAGACCCCATTTACACTGCACTTCAATCCAGGTTATTCCCGGGTAATGCCCTTTTACACTGAAAACGGATCAGCCCTGCCTTTCCTTGCTGGTGTCATTAAAAAATGGCTTTTTGGTCTGTTGATGATGAGGTCACAAGAAATGGAACATGACACTCTTCAATTTTTTTGCTTTATTAAGCTGAAAATATGCATAAAATCATCATACATTGGAATCTTTATAGATGTAATGCATTCTCATAAAGAAAGATGAAGATGCGTATGAATAAAAACTCATAACACACTGGGACACACTGTGTGACAGCCAGCGTGTGTTGCTGCAGCTGAGGCTGTAAACACACTGGGGAGAGTGCTTCCAGCACAGAATGTTGCTGTAGTGTAGGGTACAGGCTGCAAACAGCGTTGTAACGCTGCTTCTGCTGCTGCTCCATGTGCCCTGTGCGGTAGAAGCACCAATCAGCTCTTCGTGGCCTTCTCCCTGCTAAATAACCCGGATAATGACCATTTACACCACCCTGAGCCCCGGATAAGCCCCGTGTCCGACCCTGAACATTTGCCGGGTCAGATCCCCGGGAAACAGGACCCGGGTTATTTTTTTTTAGCCCATTTACACCACGCCCCGCCCCGGACTGGAGAGGCAATATCCCGGGTCCAACCTCTGGTGTAAAAGGGGTATAATTCCATCTAATTTGATAACTCCTTATTGAACATAAAATGTTTTGAATTGAGTATAACTGTCCTCTTAATGAATGGTGAAACTGAAGGCGCTCGGCACCCCGTCACTGCGGTTGCATCATTTCTGTTTTCATTCAATATCTGCCATTTTTTTTTTTTTACCATCCAGCAGTTTCCACATTTCCGATAATCATTTTACTAGGATTGTTGTTGGGCATCAGTTCATATGGCAGATGGCATTGCAGCATGTGTTGCCAGGTTTAGATGCCTCTAAGATTCAGTCTAGTCTGTGTATATTAACATTTCAGGTGTAAGTGACTATGGGGCAGATGTATTACAGTGACGCTTAGCGTTAATCGGCGGGCTGTCCCTAGCGAATGATAGGTGCTCTGGTCATACATAAAAATAACGCTATGCCCCCAGATAACCAGCGTTAAGTGCAGCATATGCATTTAACGCTGGTTAATAATACATCTACCCCATTGTCCTTCAGATGTTGTTAAACTATTGTTGAGTTTATATTATTGATGTATCTACCATACTGTTGTTGGTTACTGCACCTGGGAAACACATCAGACAAACAGTGTCATTGTGGAAACAGCCAAGCAATCAAATGAGACAGTGACTGATCACATCAATAGGTAATCACCTACTGTATAAATGATATCAGATGTAGAGATATGCCCGTGCCTCAGCAACACAGGCCCCAAGCAGCAAAGGGTAACGTACTGGTTCCCTATGCCATCAGGTGCAGGGCATCTGCGTACAGTACGTGTGACCCAGTGGTGAGCGGTGAAGTCAGTGGCTGGTTACCTCCCGTAACAACCCCCCCCCCCATAACCCGCAGCAATCAGCGGGCCGAGCTTTCGCACCGGCAGGTGTGTCAAATTGCAACACATCGCCTTCAGTGACAGAGGGGCATGCTATCATATTGGCTGAAAGCACGCCCCTGTCACTGAGTCACTTCTAAAGGTGCCGCTTACACTAATTGGTACTTGTGTATTATCACGGCGCCCCCGATTTCCATCGCAGGGCATTGTACAACCACAAAATCGCGTTGCATCGCATGCCATGCCATATGATCGCATGCGATGTGATGAGACGTGATTATACCCGATTTTTAATTGTACAGGCACCCAGATGCCTGATTCCTATGTTAAATGCCCCCCCCCAGACCCGATTTTACATTGTACACCCACCCTGATGAGTAATGACAATGTTCAATGCCCCCCCATTGTTAACGCCACCCCACTATCAACGCCAACCCGAAGCGTGGCGAGGCCGCGAGGGGTGGCGGTACGCGTCCTCCGACCTTTTCATACCCCCACTATCCACGTCGGCGTGGAGTTGATTTTATATAGTGTGGCGAGCGGACGCATAATACTTGTGAAGTAATGCGCGTCCCCTTGCGGGGCTCGCAACGCTTCAGGCTCGGGGCTATATAAAATCAACTCCACGCCGACATGGATAGTGGGGGTATGAAAAGGTCGGAGGACGCATACCGCTGCCCCTCACGGGCTCGCTGCGCTCGCCACGCTTCGGGTTGGCGTTGATAGTGTTGTGGCGTTAACAATGGGGGGGCATTTAACATTGTCATTACCCATCAGGGTGGGGATACAATTAAAAATCGGGTCTGGGTGGGCATTTAACGTTAAGCACCCAGCCTCCGTTACTCTCCAGCTGGTGCTTCTAAGAGCGTGACAGTTTGTACTGACTCATGGATCCAGCATCAGGTCGAAAGAAGGGCACTGTTCCTGCACAACAACTGGCGGCTCGCCTGGATCAACAGGAGACCGCCTTGGAACAGGTTTATCAAGTCCTCCAGGGCCTGACACAAAGTCTGGACACTATGCAAGCCACGTTGCAAAAAGGTCAAGGATCTGCAGTTACGTCTGCACCAACACCTGGACCTATGTCTTCTGCGACAGGAGTTACTGCTCACCTTCAACTCCCTACTCCAGATAAATTTGATGGGAACCCCAAAAACTGTAGGGGTTTCATCAACCAATGTGAAATTCATTTTGAACTGCAATCCTCATATTTTCCCACCGAAAGGTCTAAAGTGGCCTATGTGATATCGCTCCTTACTGGCTCAGCCCTCAATTGGGCATCTCCCTTATGGGAAAATTCTGATCCTCTATTGACAGACTATACCCGGTTTATCGCTACCTTCAAAATTATCTTTGATGAACCAGGGTGTATCAGTTCAGCCGCCACAGAAATCCTAAGGCTGCGCCAAGGATCCAGAACAGTGGGTCAATACCTAATTCAGTTCAAAATCCTAGCAGCTGAGTTGGCGTGGAATGAGGAGGCCTTTCTAGCAGCATTTTTGAATGGACTCTCTGACAAAATCAAAGATGAGCTTGCTGTTAGGGATCTGCCGACCAAATTAGAAGATCTCATCTCATTGTGCACAAGAGGCTCAGAGAGAGAGATCTACAGAAAACTCGATCTGATTCCAAGCCCAATTTTCTTGTTTCTAACCCATCTTCTTTACCAGCGGCAGAACCCATGCAGGTTAACCGTTCCAAACTTACACCAGCTGAGCGTAATCAACGCCAAGTTGAACGCCTTTGTCTATACTGATCCCCAGCATTCCGTCGATTCCTGCCGGGAAAATGCCAGAACCTAATCTGTAAAAGAGAGGGCAGGTTAGGGGTAGTGAACACCTCTCTAAACAACCAAGATTGCATTCTCCAAGTTGCCTTGCAGGTTAAAAATCAGCTCAGACAGTTGCCGGCTCTTCTCGATTCAGGAGCAGCAGAAAGCTTCATCACCGCTGACGTTGTTAAGCGTTGGCATCTACCCACTACACCGCTTCACCACCCTGTGTGTCTCACCGCAGTGGATGGGAATCGTATACTGGGAGAGACTGTTACACAAAAAACTCAACCTTTAACGCTGCAAATTGGGCAACACCTAGAAAGAATACAATTCTTTGTTATTCCCAAATCCTCCTACCCAATCGTCCTGGGACTACCCTGGTTACGCATCTATAATCCCAGTATCAATTGGGTAACGTCTCAAATCCAAACATGGAGCACTCACTGTACAACTTCATGTTTTAACTCTTTGGTACCAATCCGTCATGTCTCTCTCCAAGTACCAGAAGAATCATCCATTCAGTCCCAAGAACGCTCGGATGTGTTCTCTAAACAAATCAGTGATAAAGTACCTTCTCACTGGTTGTGGGACAGTTCAATCAAGTTAGTACCAGGGACAAAATTTCCCCGAAGTCGTACTTACTCTTCGTCTGTGCCTAAAACACAAGTCATTCAGTCATGGTCTCATCCTCAGACCCTCCAGGGCATCCGGAGATTCCTTGGATTCGCAAATCATTACAGCAAATTCATTAGCAACTTCTCTACAATCGTTGCCCCAATAACTGCTCTCACTCGCAAACATGCCAACCCTTCCAAGTGGAATACCAAGGCCATTAATGTCTTTGTGTTACTCAAAAAGAAAATCATCTCTACACCAGTGTTGATTCAACCTGATGTCTCGTTGCCTTTTACTCTCGAGGTTGATGCCTCTGCCTCCGGCGTGGGTGCAGTACTTTCCCAGGTGAGAGCTAAAGGACAGTTGCCCCCATGTGGCTTTTTCTCCCAAAAGTTCTCCCCGGCAGAGCAGAACTATGGTATAAAGGATCGCGAAATATTAGTGATGAAAATGGCTTTAGAGGAGTGGCAGTGTCTTTTAGAAGGGACAGTTCATGTTGTTAACATCGTCACTGTTCATAAGAATTTGCTATGTTTAAAAAAAAATTCAATGTTTTAACCCCCGTCAAACCAGATGGGCATTGTTCTTCTCAAAATTTAATTTTAGATTGTCTTCTCCTGGAGCAAAGAACCGAAAGGCGGATGCCTTGTCTAGGTCATGGGAGTCGAAGCAGGAAGCAAAATACCATAAAGAAAGTCCTATGGTCATTCCACGCGCTTGTACCGTGTCAACAATGCAATTTCCACCAGGTAAAACTTTTGTCAAGTCTAATTTGAGACAACAACTTCTTCGTTGGGTTCATGACTCTAAGTTTTCTGGCCATCCAGGGGTTCAGAAAACCTACAAATTCCTGTCACGTCAGTATTGGTGGCCAGGTTTAAAGAAAGATATCCAAGACTATGTTACTTCCTGTTCTCACTGCGCAAAAAACAAATCCTCCAAACTTGCTCCAGTAGGTCCATTGAGACCATTATCCATTCCCAAGAGACCTTGGTCCCACCTGTCAATGAACTTTATCACCGACCTCCCACCATCAGATGGTTACACCACCATTTGGGTCATCATAGACAGATTCTCTAAGATGGCTCATTTCATACCTTTACAAGGGTTACCTTCAGCACCCAATCTGGCTGATCTCTTCATTAAAAAAATTCTTAGGATCCATGGGTCACCCGAGGCAATTGTGTCCGATCAGGGCATACAATTTATGAAAAAATTTTGGCGAGCCCTGGGTAAAATTCTCAACATCCAGCTCAATTTTAGTATGGCATACCACTCACAGTTCCATAATGAAAGGGAGAAGGTCAATCAAGACATAGAGACTTTTCTTCGTTTACATGTCTCCTCCTCTCAAGAGAATTGGGTGGAAGTATTGCCATGGGCCAAATTTGGGCATGATCAATACCATTTGTCTTCTTCTTCTTCCCTTATTAACTGTGGCTTCCATCCTAGGGTCCCTGAATCCCAGCAAGTGCCGGTTACGTCAGTACCAGCAGTAACTTTGTCTCTCCAACAGCATCGACAACATGGGGAGAAAGTCCGGAAGTCGCTAGCGAAAGCCTCACAAAGGTACAAAAGGGTTATAAATCAGGGAAGATCTACTCCTACTCTGAAAGTAGGTTACAAGGTATGGTTGTCCACCAGAAATGCTCGTCTACATATTGCTTTAATGAAGGTTACATTTTGTTCCATTGGGCCATTCCTGAGAACTCAAAATCTCAACTCAAGTACCTGCAAAGGGAAAATACCAAGTTATCTACAAAATTTTTCTTTTCATATGTCATTAATTAAATCATGCATGCGAAACAAACTCTATTATGCCATACCTGAATCTCCTGAAGTTTCTACCCATAGGGGCCTCAAGTACGAAGTGGGTTACATTCTGGACTCTCGCATCCGGTTCAAAAAGTTACAGTATTTCGTCTACTGGAAAAGCTATGGGCCGGAGAAGAATTCCTGGAAATATGCCTCTGAGGTACATGCTCTTAATGTAGTGAAAAACTTTAACAGAAAATTCCCAAGTAAGCCTAGAGACTGTCCTGGGGCCACTCCTAAAAAGGGGGGTACTGTTACATCCACCATGGTGTTTGCCCAAGATCCCTGTACTGTGCCCAGCCCTGGACCCTCTAGGTGCACTAGAAACCATGGCGCTCACCTCTGCTATGTCTCTGGCTCCACTGGGGTACATGTGGCCGTGTTGTCATCGCGTGGTGACACTGGTGTATTGTGCTCCCGCTCCAAGCAGGACATGAGTAGCATATCGCTATGTGTGTTTGCGCCTGGTCTGTGTCTGTGTAAAGGCCGGTGCTTGTGCAGCTGCATACAATCAGGGCTTCCCAGCCTCTCCTGCACGGCTCCGCCTCCCTCTCTGATTGCCTGACCAATCCCAGCACAGCTCACCTGGTAAGTACTGGCTGCTCAGGCTAGTCCAGCAGTCAGTACAATGATGTCGATCCCGTAGCATCATTGCTCCTACCTGGCTTTGTAGTACTCACTACAATCCTGAGCTTCCGCTCTCACCTGGCTCTGTAGTTCCCACTACAATCCTGAGCTTCCCCTGGAGAAGATCCTGCTGGCCGTTTACTTCATCAAGTACCACCGGACTCTGCTTACCGCCTATGTGGACAGTGAGGTTAGATCCTCAAAGGGGTCTCACCTTGCTATACTCCTGACAGTCACTTCCAAAGGTTACCTCTGGCAGCAGCCACGACCATATACTGCAAGGATTCCTCTTCTCCAGTTATCTTCATTTATTATCTTCCAATCCTCCAATCTGCAACCAATCATCCAACCTTCATCCAATCATCCACATCATCCAATCTTCCAACCTTCATCCAATCATCCAACCTTCATCCAATCATCCACATCATCCAATCTTCCAACCTTCATCCACATCATCCAATCATCCATATCTTCCAACAATCATCCACATCATCCAATCTTCCAACCTTCATCCAATCTGCAATACAATCTTCATTCGTTCTTCAAGTCATCCAATCCTCAATTCCTTCTGCAACCCTTAATTACTACTTCGGTTTATATTCTATTCCACTCTTCAATTATATTGCAATATTCGGTACTTATGTAATATCTGGGCTCCCGTTTTTCTTATGAGACCGCGTCCGCTCGCCACGCTTTGGGCACGGTGGCTCGCTGCGCTCGCCACACTATATAAAATCAACTCCATGCGTAGTTGGATAGTAGGGGTATGAAAAAATGGGGTGCATTTAACATGGGAGCCCAGATAATACATAAGTACCCAATATTCTTCAAGGACCAAGCTCCATCATCTATTATAATAACTTACTGGACAATTGACTTTATATTTGCATACTTGCCATATACCGTTTTTATCATCATTATCACTGTCTGCAATATCTTCATTAAATTCATTATATTTTACCCTCATTGTTTCACTCCCTTCTGTCGTGGATGCAACCACCATACGTTAAGCACCCAGCCTCCTTTACTCTCCAGCTGGTGCTTCTAAGAGCGTGACACTAGGTACACACCAGAACCATCATGATTGTGAGCAGATCGTGAGACGATCGTACGATCTGTTGGAGCACACGATATTCTCATGATCTGTACACAGCAGAGGGGATCTTTTACAAATCCTGACAGCAGGTAGGATCTCCAAAATGACAGAACGACCAGCGGGGACATACATCGGATTGGAATCAGAAAACAAAACATCGGTCGAGATTGTATCGAAATTGGGGGAATTGATTCTGGTGTGTACCCAGCATTAAACTTAATCTTGGCCCTATGCAATGAGATCTAAAACTGGTTATACAAACACACAGGCTTTTCCTCCTCTGGTGCTAGTAGTAGTTGTATTGTAAAGTACATTTTTAGTTTTGCAATGTGTCGCTTTGTTTTCACTTATCTTATTAAAAAAATTGCCTCAGCTTTAAAATGATCAATTTAGATGCCTGCAAATCAATACTGCTTGGTCTCCTCCTTTGTGTCTGCCGCATTGTAACCTTGCCACGGGGCAGCAAACATTTTCTGAGCTCCATTACAAATTGTGGCCAATCAAACAAATGAGGATATTGTTTGATGAACAGGGCTTCACAATCAAATACTTATCAGCAAGGACATTCTACGCTCATTACCACAAATGGTGTGTGACAGAGCCTCAATAGCTCCCACACTCCTCTAGAAGTGCTGGCAGACCGCTCGCAAATTAATCACATGCTCGTCTTCCTCTCTGTTAATTCCATCTGGATGTATCATCTTCCTTGGATCAAACTCATTTGGTTACTAGGATATTCACTGATTGAAATGTCTAGATGACATCTAAATACACACACAAAGAAGTTGTGTATGGTTTAGGATTCAATGAAAAGGAACTGCTATTTTTCTATAATATGAAATCTCTTTGCTGGGCAGCATTATCTGGTTTGCCCTTACAGTCTGTGTCGCTGGCTTTGTCATGTGAGGTCTAGAACACAAACATTCTTCCTGATTATGTGGTGAGGATAAACCACCGTTCTGGTTTGACAATAAGAACATTTCCTTTGTGTAAGCCGCCTAGGTGTGCACCTCCTCTGAGGGACTCATACACAAATGCAACACATCATTTGCTCTCACAAAAAAAACACATTGGGGGATATTTACTAAGATGTGTATTCTACTTCACATGTGATGTGGCAAAGCATTACTTGTCGTGGAATGCTTTCCCGATAGAGATGCACCGAGCATGGCCTACATCAAATGGAGTCTTTTTCTTTTCTTTTTTTGTATTTTTGGTCTATCTGTCTCTCTTTTTTCCCTTACATTTAGAGTAATTTATGGATATTTGTTTACTTTCATTTTTATTTGTAATTGTGGGTAATTTGTGTAAATTACTATGCTTTTCAGAGTGAAACACATGTGTGTCTCTAAACTCTCTATAATCTGATGCACTTCAAGCACACACAAAAATTTACAATAAGAAATAAAGACTCAGACAATAGTGGAGGGGTCAGATTTTTATTTCTAGGGGTATTACCGTATATACTCAAGTATAAGTCGACCCAAATATAAGCCGAGGCACCTAATTTCACAACAAAAAAACGGGTAAAACTTATCGACTTAAGCGGGACCCTCACTCAAGTATAAGCCGAGGGTGGCTTTTTCAGCATAAAAAATGTTCTGAAAAAGTAGGCTTATACTCAAGTATATATGGTAATTAGGTTTTAATCTATGGTGGTGGGGTGATGAACAGCCTAGTATAAAGCATAACCTAGATGACCCAGAACATAACAAGATGGTCTACAGCCCCAAAATTGACAAGGATGAGGCTACCTGCCCAACAACCTTGCCAAACAACTCATAAGGGGAAAGGCCATTTGCCCAACCCTTACTGGGACAATACAACCAGCAAATGAAAAAAACTGCCAACATTGCTAACAACTTGAGATGCCAACCCATCCAAAAGAGAAGGAAACGCGACCCACCCTGGACCGATGATGTCCTTATACTAAACTGATCTCCATGCCACACTTTCTCATGGTATGGACCACACCCCTGGGAACCAACACAACAACCCTTAATAACAATTGCCATTCTGAACCATGCCACAAATCCTATTATCAAAAATCAGACACAAAACCACTAGGGCCTCTCCTTCATACCAAGCTAAACTCAATAAGGACCACCCTCAAATCAAAATAATAAAGCAACTCCTTTGGCCCAACTATCCACAGATGCATGGTGTACAAATTCCTGTTTGGGTTTTTGGCACAAGTGTTTAAATGTACATGCGGGTAATGTTTTACTGATTTAGGGGCCTATTTTTCAAATTAGCAGAATATACCCATCAAAACGTATCTGCACATTTTAAGGTATTCCTTGGATGTATCTGGGGACAACCTCAGGTTATGTCAGGGATAACTGCTTCAGTCCCCATTTCCAATTACCCAAACAGTCCCCCATAGGTTTCTACATAAGGTGGTTATTCTCTTTACCAAGAATTCCGGAGTTTGTCCTGGTACTGTAGCTAAGGCTATCATTTATTTATAGAGCACCACAAAAGATCCACAATGCTTTACTAAGTACAGAAACAGTACAAACAAAACAAGAACGAAAATAACAAAAGACTTACAGTACAAAATATTGCAGAACATGGAATATAACTAGATAAACATAGTTACATATGCTGTCATACTACCCACAAAGCTAACTGCTGAGCCCAAAGGATTGGTGTTGTTGTGGGCAGCAGGAAGATTATGAGGGAGGGAAAATCACATGAGGGGGGAAGAATCTGCCCATGACCGCTTAGAATCTAAGGGGAATGACAAAAACATAGAGATGACCCTAGAAGGGAGAGACAGTGGGGCAGATGTATTAAGCCTGGCGAGGAGATAAACTGGAGATAAAGTTGAGATAAAGTGGAAGGAGATAATGCACCAGCCAATCAGCTGTGTTTGAAATATGTCAGTTAGGAGTTGATTGGCTGGTACGTTATCTCCATCCACCTTATCTCAAATTTATCTCCAGTTTATCTCTTCGCCAGGCTTAATACATCTGCCCCATTGTGCATTAAGTTAGGGTGAGAGCTGTTAGTAATAAATAAAGTGGATTTTGAGGGCGCGTTTGAGGCAATGGAAGAGAGCGTTCTAGTGGTGGGGAGCAGCACAGGTGATATCTTGGAGGCACAAGAGGGAGGGAGTAACTAGTTGGAAGTCCTCAGTCATTGGCTGGGCAGAGTGTGAGGGTGAAGTCAGATATTCTCTCTTCATATAACATGCCTGCAGCAGTAGCGATGTTCATATCACAGTCCCAGTGTCCATCAGGCAAAGAGACATGGGGTTTTTTTTTGCGGCTCTTAAAAGTTGCAATAATAAGATATAAATTATAAATGTATATAATTTTAATAAAAAAACATAACAATAGTATAGTTATTGATAAATCATGCTGAGATTTTATAAGGGTATCTAAGTAGTAATGAAGCGTATTAGGATGGTTATAGTCACCCGTTGCCTCTAGTGGAATAGTGTCCCGTACAGGTCTTGTATAGTGTCCCAAAAGGGTACCTCCAAATAGCTATTTGGGTATTGATGGATACCAATAGTACTGGCAAGGTTGCTTTTCTGGAGAAATGGTAGGT
This sequence comes from Crinia signifera, assembly GCF_055691185.1. Classification (NCBI taxonomy): domain Eukaryota; kingdom Metazoa; phylum Chordata; class Amphibia; order Anura; family Myobatrachidae; genus Crinia; species Crinia signifera. The sequence continues at coordinate 274,980,984 of NC_139219.1, forward strand.
AAGCTGGATATACCTGTCTTGTCCTTTAGCCGGTAGGTATTTAAGGCTGTAGATGTTAGTGGCGGGTATGAATGGCATCCGCAGTGGGGTCCCAATTGTGGATGGTATAGTTGGTTGGTCAGTAATGGGACCAGGGCATCTGGGTGTAGTTGGAACTAAAGTGATCACCTCTCCTATAGGTGCCGATTCTGTGGGTGCTCAAGGGCCTGAGCACCCATGGAAATTGATGAGCACCCACGGGCCCGAGACCCGCTGCTGGGCCGACATATTAACTTGCTAATTTGCGGCTGCAGCACCCACATTGCCAGACCTGCCAGCAGGGAAACAGTATGCCGGGAAGAGTGTATTCTGTCCACGGAGTAATTGCACTGTGGGGGCATTTATGTATGTGGAACTCTGTTGCCGTAATTTGAATATTGGAGACAACTGTGCTCCGTAATATAAATTGGTATTATTTTGTGGCCACACCCCCTCCCCATGAAGCCACGCCTCTATATTTTTGGCTTGAGCACCCACCAGCAAAAAAATAAATCGGCACCTATGACCTCTCCACCAAAAAGATATGGGCGACCTGATAAATACTGAGGCCTGTACTGGGTGCAGAATGGAGAGGCTGTGATGTATGCATACATTACTAAGAAAATCCCCATTTCTAATTGTAGCAATTTGGTTTTGCTATGTATCCTGCACCTACCGAATAAGCCACCTAGGCACGCAGTGCTAGCTCTATTTATACTCACTCGCTCCTTGTAGCTTTTTTATTTCTATTTCTGTTGCCATTCTTGCTTTACCAGCACTTTTCCAATGCTGTGTGTATTTATATCCAGCAGAGAGGAGGCAGGCTTGTGCTTTTAGAGCTAGGCATTAAGTGATAGTCCTGCATACGTTAAAGTAGTACTTTCGGCTTCACGATAATGGATGGAGGCGGCATATTACATTATGATCTGTGTGCGTTTTCCCTCCTGCCATCTTTTCCAACCCTCTCAGCCTGGTATTCGCTTATCCTGGTCTGCATTTGTACTGTATATGGATATTCATTGTACGGGGAATATTCTACACATACTTGCCTACTTTTGAAAACTAGTTTTAGGGAGATTATAGTTGGTAGCAGAATTTTGCCTCGCACCCCATTGAGGGGGTGTGTCATGCTCCACCCAAAGGGCGTGTCTAGCTCCATATATGAAGAGATTGTGAACGTGGCACCTAGAAGCGTGGGTGTGAACTGCTACATCTGAGGAATCTTTTAAAATGACTTATATCAAAATGTAGATGAGCCCAAAGCAGTTAGTAAGAGCTACTATACTTGGTAAAGTGCTGGGAAATGGTGCTGATGATTCAATGTAAATGTATCTGTCTCTCATTCCTTTTTTCCCCAAAAATGTAACAGTGTAATGTGGGCTAGGTGACATGAGGGAGATTGCTAGACTAATGAGGGAGAGAGGGAGATTGCTGCTATGTCAGGGAGTCTCCTGCAGAATGCGGGAGGGTAGGTAGCTATGATTCTACAGCACTAAATACATGACGGGCATACATTGTTCTGACTGTAGAGAGTAGAACTACTGTACACAGAAGATATTGCCTATTTCATGTGGGACCGGGCAGTGGTTGCAGTGTAGAGAGATGTTCAGGGGACTTGCCTACTTCTTCCATGTGTCATATGAGATTCAGGAGTATCCCAGACAATCCGGGAGATTAGGAAAGCACAGTACGCATTGCTGCAGAGTATTACTTTTATCCTTTCATGTACTGTATTTGAGAGGCTTATACCTTTTATTTGGCCGTAGTTTATTTACAAATAATTATCTCCAGATTAGTGGAAGCCCTAGACTTGCTCACATGCGAGTGGATCTGCGAATGCATGGCTATTGTGCAAGGGGCGGTTATTGTGCTTATTAGCAGTCCATGCTGAATTAGGCCCGTAGGGTTCATCGGTCGGGGACGAATTCAGGCCCGTTTCCTATTGTGTGACCCCTTGTGCGAACGCCTTCAACAAGTATCACACTTGCCGAGGCGTTCGCATTGCAGGAGAGGGAAGGGGGTGGAAGGAGAGGAACGCCCAGCGTTTTATGGGCATCCTCATGATACCGCTGGGCGTTTCCCTGGGAAATGCAGGCGGGTCGATGCCTGCTCGCGGCGGGCGGCTGATGTCACATCAGATGTCACACGATGTTCAGTGACCATTTAATGATTTTTCACTTGTGCGGCCGCATGCAAGGGGATGTGTTAGCGTCCACATCCTGGATTCACGCGGCAGGGGGGGTGGGCACACGGACAGGCAGTGGGTGGCATTTACAACATGCGCAGCCTAGCAAACAGGTCTGAATAAGGCCCATACTGTATGAGTTGGCAGAAAGTAGTTGGAATCCATCTGACTATCTCATACTTGCCGACTTTTTAAAACTCTCCTCTGGGAGAAGCCCGGAGAGGAGTGAAAGGGGGGCGAGGAGAGGCTACGTTGTGGGGGCAGGACGAGGATGATGTCACTAAGTCCCGCCCCCAGCAGCATCAATTTGCAGGTCCGTGGATAGTGGGCGGGGCTAAAATGACGCAAAATAACGCGAATCGCGTCATTTTTGCCTCATCCCCTCCCCGGAGCTTTAAACCACAGGGAAGGGGGGAGCCGGGGCTGTAGGGAAAAGACTAGCCCACCTTACCGGGGGGCCGGGAGGGGGACCCGATTTGCGGGACCCTCCCAGCATCACGGCACCCTAGAGTATCCAAAAAAACTTTTGTGACACCACTAGGCCAAAAGTATCTTATTAAGTCATTTAGAAAACAATAATAAATTGTGCTTCTATGTCATCCTTGGGTTCAGTTATGTGGTGAGGGACAGGATTTGCTTCTGTTTGACCACACATTTTATGACTGACAGCCACAAGCTCTGGTTTTGTCTATTACATTGACCATAAATTATTTCAATTGGTCCTCTACCACCAACCCAGGGCACCCTTGTAAGTGCTCCGAGGCACCTCAGGGTGCCACGGCACACAGGCCCTTATTCTGATTGAGTCGGATGGCTCCGAATGTGGACGGACGGCCGATGGTTGGTGTTTGCGCAGAGGCGTGTTTACGCAGAGGCGTATCTTCGTATGTGCGAACGCCGCACACATCCGTATACTGTGTGAATTCTGTACAGAAAACGATCAGTTGGAACAATCCGAACAGGAGGTGGAGAGGGGCGTGAAGGGCTGTTTGGGCTCATTACCATATGTGTACACCCCGCGTTTCATGGGCGTTCCCAAAAAAACGCTGGGCGTACGTATGGTAATCTGGCCGTGACGCATGTGTAGGGGGCGGACATATGACATAGCCGGATGCCAGCTGCCTGCCCATATCCCTGCGTTTGCACGGAGAAATGCTCGAGTGGTCTGGAGCACTCGGTGCTGCCTGACCACTCAGTCCAGCATTCGATGGTCGGCGACCATCGAATGATGGGGAGGTTCCCACAGATGGAGGAGGTGTTCACATGAAAAATCCACTCATGGTCTGTTCGGTCGGCGTCTTACCGCATACGGACGGTGTGAGCGATCCGTATGGAAGGCGGGGCTAAGAACACTCGGTTCCTGTCCGAAAATACGCATCCGACCGATTCAACTAGAATAAGGGCCACAGTTCGGGAACCACTGATATACAGGATAGTAATTCCAAAATGTGGGTGGTGTTTCAGTTTGATGGGTGCTGGCTTTCCCCTCCTTTAGTTTATAGACTTGCCACCTCCCTACAAAACTTTAAACGGGCACTGAAGACCCACTTGTTCATTAAATCTAACCACTTCTCATCCTAACCCTATGTTTATGTTCGCTTCTATCCCAGCTGTATCACCCCAGTTTGTCTACCCCGTACCTTTTAGAATGTAAGCTCTAACGAGCAGGGCCCTCTCTCCTCATGTGCTTTTCTTAGAATATATCTCTGCCACTGTTATAATTGCATCAGTGTCCACTGTTGCAACTGTCTTTTTTTATTTACCATGTACTTGTCCTAATTTGCATTTGTATTGTAAATCACAATCTTTCTTGTATTGTTCTTTGCTCATCTATGTATTATCAGGCGCTGCTGAACCCTTGTGGCGCCATATAAATAAGCGATGATGATAGTGACAAACAGTCTCTCGGCGTTCCTAGTTTGCTGTTGTGTATCAGGAACTCAGCTGAGTTTGCACAAAGCTCTCCCTTTTTCTCTTTTGAAGAATGCTTTGGATGTGGTTATTCTGGTCCTTTCTGCCCATTAGTGACAGCTAAACACAGAACCACATTCCATTTTACACTCAGTTGGATAAAACCACTTGATCACTGTTAGTCTTTAAAGAAACATCAGGGCTATTTATTTTAAGGTTAAAACATTATGACTATCCCATGTTTATTATGGGGGGGATAATCGTCAACAAGGACAGTTTTGTAGTTGAGGCATTTCAAACATGACTGTCAATGAGATAATCCATTATCTGGAGATAATATATCTCTGAACTGCTGTATGCAACATTCATGCTGTTCCATTAAATCACATCTGTCATCCCAAGTATAAGATAACAGCGCAATTATCAGGCTGACTTCAACATGTTCTGGTAGCCCAAACCCTTCTGGCATTGTATCCTCCTAATTAACTCCTTCTACACCACATGACCATCTCAATGAATAAACACTAATCTCTTATTAGATTTTTAGTCATCTGTAACATTTTTGAGGACTTTAGTTCCTGGAAGCTGCTGATGTCACGCTTCAGTTTATTGTGTGCACTTAAATTATTACACAGTCCTTGTCGGATTCCGTCGCACTGCATATTTCTTGGAAATTGACATAAACATGAATAGATCCTCTTGCCTAGAATAGGATTGTCCAATTGCTGGCCTGGAGGCTGGACATGGCCTTTCAATGGTTATTTTATGGCACCTCTATCCTATACAATTTACACAGACACTGCTGTAGAACAGCAATTATTTTTATAGTATCTGCAAGCACATAATTGAAACCGATATGGGGCACTGGAGAAAGACTCATCTGTTTAATGGATATATTTTACACCGTGTAGGATAAATAACCACCAAGCGGTGTTGATCCTTCATGCACAGTGCTAGTGGCATTGTACCACAATGTACATAAGGTAATGGTTCCATCAGTTAGTTCCATGGTCACATCAGCCCAGCCATCCGGCAGCCACCTTAAGAACTTTACCAGCCGTGGTACATTCGGACGGGTGATAGCTAACAAGCGTGGAATAACATAGGCCTTAATTTTAAGACACCGGTTGCCACCTGCCAGCAACCCAAAATCCCCCCCATGAGAAACTGCTGTACTCGGGAGCTGGCTCTGCCTCCCTTTGCCAGGCTGGTCTCAAAACATATTGATGTCCTCTAGAACAGGGTCACATGTGACCCAAGAGTCAACTATGGCAAAAGCCTTGCACACTGCTAGATGCATTGTAAGTCACAGTGACGTGCCCAGGATGGGTAAGCAAAGCGCCTTTTCCCTTGTTCTAATGTGATGATTTAAAAACTAGCTCGAAGTCCCGGAGGGCCAGAGTGCAGCTTTACTTAATTGTTGCGTATTGCAAGTTTGGTCTTACGGATCCATCCCCTAAGCGAACAGTAATGAGTGGTCCCGTTGTATGCTGCCTACTAAAGCAGTGATTGGCATTATTAGAATCCCACATGTGGAAAAGTTTACATTGGACTGAATATAAACAACCAATATAGAGAATGGAAAAACAATAGAGGGAACAATTAGTTTATCCATCGCTTTCATAAAACATTATAGGAGTATCAATTTGATAAGGGAAGACTGAAGGAAGGAAACTGACCTAGCCAATGCAAGACGTTGGTCATGTCTTGAGAGCAAATTTTGTGTCTTTAATATCTGTAACAAGATTTAGAAACAGGCTGAATGGAAGAAATAAAGGTTAGTTCAGACCCATATGGTGATTTTCGAGGACATGGATTATTATTGCATTGTCAGCAGATACATATAGATATCAGGTAAGTATCTGCTGTTGACTAAAGGCCATACATCTACAGAACGATTGTCAGATTGGGCTGGTGGGAACTAAAACCTGGTAATGGATGAGAGTAAATGACAGTTGACAATTTGCTTTGAAATGCTGGAAAACTGCCAAAAACTGTCACTCATCCATTACCAGGTTTTTGTTCCAACCATCCAGATCTGACAATCGATCTGTAAGATGTATGGCCACCTTAACTTTCAGTAGAGCAGGCCAGCACAGATGGTGAAGATCTGCTGAGGATAGATATATAATGGATACCATTTGCACTGATATGATGCGGAAATCCAAAGGAACGTACTAGATGTCCAAGAGAAGAGGAATAGATGGAGAAGACCAGAGGACCTGACCCTTGTAGAGCTCCATCTGATAGACACCGTGGCAGATATATAGAATGGGAGAAATGAACACCAAAGTAGATGAGAACACAGGAGCCAGGATCTCCAGAAAGTAATAAATTGGTAAATTCTGTTTAGACTACTGACCTGACAAGCAATTAATTGACATGGAAAAGGAGGACACATGAAGGAGTCAGCATTATTTTCCACTTTTTTTGGGGGGTCAATGTTGATATCTGTCAACATGGACCCTGAATAACTGTAGCGCATTCCCTTGCACTGTTTTCCTTTCACAATCATAGTCTACGTGGATCGTAAAACATATTGTCCAAGGAGAGAAAAAAATTGTGAAAAACTCATGTCAACCTTTTCATGTGTCGACCATTGCCATGTCTATCTATTGCTTGAATCAACCTTTTGTCAATGTCGATCTAGTGAATGTCTATCTTTTTGTCCATGTCAACCTTCTTTCTGTTGACCATTCATGGCTGACCTACAGATGAATCTCTCCTCATATAGCCCTTTAATAGGATTAAGTGAGTAATATGATTACTCTGCTAATCCCCTACTGCAGTAGTTCCCAAACTGTGCGCCTAGGCACCCAGGGGTGCCTTGGAATACATGCAGCGGTGCCTTGGCTTGGTGGTCTAGGCCCAAAACAAATTATTTTTGCTCAAAGTGAAAGGTAAATTTGTGATGGTGGCTGCCAATCATAAATTATACAGACAATTAGAACCAAAACTATGACCACCACCACATAACTGAACATAAGGCTGGAATGTGTAGTTCAACAACAGCTGGAGTGTCAAGGTTAGCCATCACTGATCTAGACCCTGTCGTCCTGTCATCCGGTCATCCGGATTGCAAAAGCAGACCAGTAGGAAAGACAACAGCACAGAACAGGTATAGGTCTTTTTTTCAGTGGAAGTCACCCAAAAATTTTATAAAAGATGCATTTGTCCAAAAATCCTTCATTTCCAAACTTGTTTTGAAAGGAAACTGGCTCTCCGGCACTTTAACCAGGAACTGTATTAATCAAAGATAGTGTTTTCTGTAAGCTGGGGATGATTACTGAACATGTTCAATTTCAGTCATATCATATTATGGAAGGGCCTGCTGTTCTGGGAAAGCCGATGTTCATTTGTCAGTTTAGTTATTGATGACTACAATTTGTTCAATTACAGTCCTTGCATTACTGTATATGGCCACTAGGGGCATACACTATGATTTGCGTTGCTAACTGGCTGTGCAACATTTACTTTTGAGTTACAGTATTATAATAATATATAATAACAACATATAATTTGTTTTGCTATGACAATGACTATCTTTATCCGTCAGAAAGTCTATTGCACCAGTCATGCTAACATTATCTATCCGCCCGTACTTTCCACAAATTTTCTTTCTATCTCTAATGTCTGTAGCTGAAACGGAGACTTCCTGCCCAATATATATCACCGTGGGAGGGGAAGGATGTAATGTGCCAGCAGCTGACACTGTGCTTCCTGAGTTAACATAGACTTTTCTAAAGCATTAAGGATGCCTATTAATCCCATAGCATCACATGTCACTAGCATCTTAGATCGGACACAAGGACCACAGACATCAATGACAATGTGAGAGATTCATATAATTACCGCACTACACACTGTCATTACTGAATCAATATTTATCAGTACAACGTTACCTCTTTTCCAGTCAAGAACATCTCTAATGTCTGTTATAACAGATTCCTATATGATCAAATATACTGACAAAGCTTTGCCAGTGATAATTGGATTCTTACAATAATTTTCATACTTACAAAACATTGTCTGAATGTTACTATGTCATAAATGTCAGCACATTTTAAGTCTTCATAGATGTATACCCATCATAATAAGATTAGGGTTGCTTAACTTGTGGGTCAGTACTCCAAAAAATGGGTCACCCATATTTATTTTTTTATTAACAGATTTTCTTATATAGTACAGCATATTCTGTTGCGCTTTACAAAAGGAGATGGTGATACAACAAACTGGGTATTTACAGACAGTCAAAAGGTAGGAGGGCCCTGCGCGCAAGCTTACAATCTATAGGGAAATAGGCATTGATACATAAGGATAGATACTGTATTCTTTATTGCATTAATTCCACCAGAATGCAAAGGTTCCTGGTGTGCTGTATGATACGGTGACAGAGCAGTTTGGCCATGGGTCATATCAGTTGGGATGAGGCCTGCACCTTTTTTATTATTTATTTACAGTTTCTTATATAGCGCAGCAGATTCCGTTGCGCTTTACAATTGTAGACAGTGATCAAACAAACTGGGTAACAGCAGACAGACTTTGGGGTTAGAGGGCCCTGCTGCAAGCCTACAATCTATAGGGATATAGGAGGGAAACACAAGGACAGGCACCAGTAATAGCATAGCTTGTAGGTCCAGAAGGGAAGCTATATAATACATAAGTGCCTCAGGGGTGAATTTATGAAGCTTGGAGAAGTGTTATCTATCCCCATAAAGAACGTTATGAGCAAGGTGATAATGGTTCAGCCAATCAGCTCTTACCTGTCAATTTACATATTGTAGCTGATTGGCTGAACCATTATCACCTTGCTCATAACGTTCTTTATGGGGATAGATAACACTTCTCCAAGCTTCATAAATTCACCCCACAGAGGGTTATGCGTGTGGTATTTAAATATGATAGGCTTGCCTGAAGAGCAATGCTATTGTGTTCTTTCAAGTTAGAGGTCTAACATTTATGTTTTAATAAAAACCATGACCTGCATCAACCATACGCTCACTTCATCTCCCGGCTCCAAATCAACCTGGTCTCCTTATAGCAAACCTGATCATTTAATTCACATATCTTTCCTTAACTCTGTCCCTCTCTCCTGTGCCCCTGGAGTGCTACATATGTCTTTACAAACTGGCTCTACCCATGACCATTTTATCACCAACTTCCGGAATCTCCAAGCCATCACCGAGTTCTAGATTTCCCCTTCAGACATCACTTCTGCCATTGCATTCTCCTCCGGTGGATTCACGCACTCTTATTTAAAAATGTTCATACTCCTATTAGAAAAAAACAGAAAAAATAAGATCAAAAGTGATACAGAATACAGTAAATATGAAGACAAGCTGAGAAACGAATATTCTCCAAAAGCATACAATGCAAAAAGGTGCAAAAGTAAAATATTGTAGACTAATAAATGACCCAAAATAAATGTCTTTGAGTCCAAAGGTAATATTTTCATAATGATGTGACAAATATTGGAAAAAAAAAGATTTACAATGGGCCTGATTCAGCTTTGTTGGCAAAGCAAAAAAACATGCAAATGAGCAAAACCATGTTTCACTGCAGGTGGGGCAGATGTAATGTGCAGAGATAGTTAGATATGGGTGGGGTGTGGTGTAAGAATGAATCTGTCTAACATGTGTGGGCTGCATGCAGAAGCAGTCAGTATTTACCCTGCAGAGGAACTATATAAATGTGCATATATACTGGAAGATGTTCAATTAGTTTAGTGATTTTTTTCAGGTGGTTGAAAGGTAGGGGTAAATACTGGATAAGCCCCAAGTCAGTTGTCAAGGCTTCTTAGTATTGGCGGTCCCTATTACTATATATGTAGGTGCATAGTGTGGTACCCAAAAAAATCAGCATAAGCCAGAAAATCCAGAGCACACTTGTGAGAAAACTCTGACACTCTTTAATTACCCCCACGTCTCTCTACTCTTCTTTTCCTCTGCTCTAATTAATCCACGTCCACTAACAGATGGTGTCCCCCAAGGTTCTGTTCTTGGATTCCTCTTATTCTCCCTCTATACATTCTCTTTAGGTCATCTCATAATCACATTTAGCCTCTGATATCATCTCAACGCTTAGATCAACCTCTACTCACCTGACCATTCCCCCATTTTCCTTATTCATGTCTCCTCCTGGATGTTGCAGTGATTTCTTAAACATGTCTTTAACATAGCTGATAATCTTTTCACCTTCCCAAATAACCTCACCGCACTCCCAAATAACCTCCCTCAATTTTATCTCTTTTCTTTTTTTAATGCAATCAGTTTTCACAGTGTATCTTTTGATGGCATCAACATCTCCTTTAGCTTGGAGTTATTCTTGACTCCTTCCTCTTCTCCAAATCACATACTCCATACCTATTGCAGTCAGGCTGTCTTCAGAAATATCTATGGAATTGGACCCCTATTCATCCTGGAATCAACAAAGTCCATAATCCATTCACTGGTCACCTTTAGACTCGACTACTCTACCTTCCATCTATCTAGCCTCCCTAACTCTCACTTCTCTCCACTACAATCTGTCCATCATATCCATATCCATATGTTCTGGTCAACCTCGCATAGTGAAACCTGTCTAGTTAGACGGCTAAAGATAGTTGAACACGTTTAGATCAACCATATTAGAAGTTAGACGCCGGAGTTAGAGTGATGGGAGGGTGGTCATGGGTCACATGGTCAAAGTTAGGTTTTAAACATTTGGGTTTTTTTTGGTGCAGAATGTCACAGGTGGACTTGGTTCAGTTTCCTCGGGACCCCGGTGACATTCGGCACCAAAAACAATGTAAAAAAACATGTGACCATCAACCATGCTCCCATCGCTCTAACGCTGGTGTCTAACTTCTGATATTGTCAATCTAGACGCAGTCGACCATCTTTAGGCATCTAACTAGACGGGTTGACCATAACATGGTCGATCTAGACCGCTTCTATCCGCTATACCATAAACTGGATCCCCTTCAGAACTTAATTCAAACTTCTCACACTCGCTAATAATTTAGCAAACTAATGTAATTACTTACGAAACACTGCTCAAATGGCTGCCAATTAAGCAATGTGGAGGTTTTTGCCAGCATCCAAGATGTTTATGGCAATGTATAAACATCTTGGATTTCAAAGTGGGGTGCTAAAAACTCCTCCTTCCAGCGATCCCTGTAAAAGCTCCACAGTACATCAGCCTAGTGCTGATGCACTGTGTTGAAACCCTCTGCAGTAATAGCAGAGGTGAGGGCAAGTCCAATGTTATTGTCGGAAATCTCTTCAAAACCACCTGGATTTGGTCAGATCACCAAACCAAATCCACGGTCCAGCCCAGTAGGCAATATATAACATTCAGGAATATGTGACTGTAATCTTTAAATTATATTGCTTTATTGTAATGACTCCGTCTCTTTCTTACTTGCAGGAGCCAGCCAGGAAGTACGTGGTGCGCAATTACTTGCTGTATTATCTTTTCAAGTTCGCTGCTGCTCTGGGACAAGAAATATTTTATATCACATTCATGCCTTTCATTCTTTGGAACATCGACTCTTTTATTGCAAGGCGCATGATTTATGTCTGGTGTGTGAGTATCACCATTATTTGTCTGACCGCGCCATCTTGAAATGTAATTTGCCTTAATATAAATTGTTACTTTGCAGGGTAGATATTGGGGGAGATTCTCTAAGAATCTCCGCCCCCCTTCGCTGTCCCATCGCATTTATAATTATCGCATATGTTCTAACATATGCGATAATTATAGCAAAGGACAGCTCTTGCGTTAAGAACTGTCCTTTGCGGTGAGAGTCGCCGGGTCCCAGCAGGTCCCGGCGGCTCCCCTCTCCCTCACACACCTGGCACTGCTGCTGCTGCACCGGGCTCTCCTCCTCCCTGCACCCGGAAGAGGATCAGTGCAGGGAGGAGGTCACAGGTCCGGGCAGCACTGCGCTGTGCTGCCCGGACACAGGTGAGGGAGGAGGGGCGATGCGGGGTGGCGGGGGCCCGTGCGGGCGGCAGCGGGTCGTTGCGGGGCGGCGGTGGGATGCGGTAGAAGCCCATTGGCTTCTATGGGGCATCGCCAGATTTTTCTGGCGATGCCCCCCGCCGCGTTAACCCGGCGGGGGATGCTTACAGCATCCCAAAATGCAGTAAAAACCCGATAATGGGGTTTTTACTGCATTTCTTGCATAGAGAATCTCCCCCATTGACTGTATAAACATTGGGGCAGCACGGACGTTATCATAGTTAGCCTGAGGTCATGGGATCCATTCCCACCATGGCCCTGAGTTGTGCGGAGTTTGTATGTTCTCCCCGTGCTTGCATGGGTTTCCTCCGGGTACTCCGGTTTCTTTCCACAATCCAAAAATATACTGGTAGGTTAATTGGCTCCCAACAATATTAACCCAATAATGAATGTGTGTGCATGTGGTAGGTAATATAGATTGCAAGCTCTACTGGGACAGGAACTGACGTGAGTGTAAAGGGGTGTACACACGGAGCGATTTCTGCTAGTGAGCGACTTTAAGCGATTTGACTAAATGCACCAGCTATTTTGTCTATTGGCGATTTTGACTAGACTAGAATTAACATACTTGGTTGGCAATCATTGCAGATCGCCTAGTGAATATCTTCCTCAGCAGCGAATAGCAGCGGTTTTGACTAGACAGTCAGCGATCTAGTCAAAATATTCTTGCCTGGCAACTCTTTTTTACTAAGCGATATTATAGGGCAGTTTGTCTAACCTTGACAGCGATCTTTACTAACCTTCTAAGCAGAGGTTAAAGTGAGGGGGAACGGGGTGGAACTGAGTTCCACCACCTTGAATGTTGAGGTGGAAGATTTTAACCACCACATTGGCCCTGTACAGTACTTCTCACAGAAAAGCATTCTAGTTTGCAGGGTGGTGCCAAAAACCCTACCATTGGCCCTCTCTCTACCCAATGGGGGGAGGAGAGGGGGTGTAATTAGGTGGCATAGAGAAATGAGTTCCCCCACCTCTGAATGACCACTTTAAGGCATTCTTCTAAGTCATTTTGAGTATGTAGTTAAAATCGCTTAGAAGGATCGCTCCATGTGTACACCCCTTAAGTGTTCTCTGAAAGGTGCTGCGGAATATGTGTCCGCTATATAAATAACTAACTGGTAATAATAATAATTAACAATAGCGGACATATCTTACCTAATATAGGATAGAATACGTGTAGTACACAACCAATAGCAATGGACTGCATAAAGTTTGTGTCTACAAATATGGCTTCCACTATTTTCAAAACATGTACAGTACCATACACGGTATAGATAAAAGGCTATGGCACCAAATGATAAAGATCCCAAAATGCACCTACCCTCTATGGGCAGTATTCAATGAGCATTATCGTGATGTGCAGAGAATCCTGTTTAGGATTCGCTGCACATTCGCAGGGTTCCGGAGGGCTGGAGCATTCGCTGCCAGCCCTCCATCATACCCTATTCAACGCCGCAGGGGCTTGCTGCCCCATACAGCGATTTTTTAACCCCTGCGGCAGGCAGGGAGATGGAAGCCTCCCTGCCTGCTCCGGAATGTGGGGGGGGAGGGTTCTCGGGGACCCAGGCAGCAGAAGCTGTCCCCCCGGAGAGCTGGCATGGGACGCGGGTAGGGAGCTGCAGCACTGGTCCCACACGTGCATATGTAATGAGCGGGACCAGTGTGCAGTGAATATTTAATGAGCAGCTCCCTGCCCCCTGCTGGCGAATGTGTAAAAACAAAAAAGATTTAAAATGAAATACATAAAATATAAATAGCATGACCCTTCACAGAATAAAATTACTGATTTTTTTTTTTTTTTACACCAAAAAAAAAAAGAAATAAAAAGAAAACCTTTTATTTTAAAAGAACACAATCCAGTTCACCAGCAGTTCTTCATCCTAGCATTGAATACACTCTCGGCGAATCCCAGTGAAAACCTCATTGAAATACACCAGCGAATTCCAGCGAGCATGAAACGGAGAACTGGCCGCCATTCACTGATCCCTTTCGGCGAACAGTGAGCATTGAATGGGGTGACTCAGATTTTCAGTGAAAAAGATTCACCGCAGCGCGTGAAAACAGCCCGATTCGCAAAATAAACCGGTGAATGGGGAGCATTGAATACTGGCCTATGTCTTCACACACATACGTAACATAAAATATCATCTTTGTATATAATGGCAGCTTTAAATACATTTTAACAGGCTATGGAAAGACCGGCAATGCTCAGGGCCAGCTGCAGGCCGCTCTGCTGAATCCCTGCCGCCTTGTCCCTGACTTCGGCTGGGTCCTGGCACCTGTGCAATGTAACACCCAAAAAGCCAGTGTTGGTATGGGTTATAGGGTTGACTGCATGAAGGTCGAAACCTGAATAGGTGGATATGGCTAAGGTTGACCGGGTCAGAAGGTCGACACAAGTATTAGGTCGACAGTCAAAAGGTCATCATGAATGTCGACATGGACACGGTCTTAGGGTTCTGCGTCCCCTCACATGGCTCACTAATCTGACATGATTCCGGCACTATTTTATTCTCCCTCCACGCTGTAGTGGATGGTAGGGTATGAAATACAGCATGTCGGCAAAAACAAAACGTGAAAAACTTGTGACGGTCAACCTTCCCATTATTGACCTTAGCCATGTCTACCTATTTCAGGTGTCGACCTATGACCTGTCCTAAATCCCAGTTCTCTGCTTATCGCAGCTGTGAATGGCAGTTTTGTGGGGAGGAAGCAGCTTCCAATTGGGCATGCTTGAGACTGGCAGGAAAGACTTCCAATAGAACAGTGGTCAGGGAACAGGGGTAAATTTACCCCAAATGGGGTAAAAATGAAATTCCTGGGGTTAATGGACAGTCACGCTGCCGAGACACAGCCAGCATATGAATCTATATGCATACCCAGGCAGCAGGACCGTCCATTACCTCCAGGAATTTCATTTCATTGCATATTGAATATGTGTATAGATTCTATGTGCATGACAGGCTGTGTGTGTTAAGGGCCCACTGCTGCCCCTGTCACCCATTGTTTTTCCCTGTCACCCACTGCCTCCCCATGCCTCTCCCTGTCACCCACTGCTGCTGAGTTCTGTATTGGGTGGAGCAAAGGGGCCCAAATTATATTTTTGCACCTGGGCCAACAACCCACAAGTTCCGCCTCTACTCCATGTGTGTTACATAGAACAGTTTTGTGCTTCTCTCCTTAAGAAAAGATGCTGAATAAACTAAAAAGTATAGCAATATGTAAATTATTAAAATTGTAATAAAAAAAAAACTGAGGCATTTGAGTAGGCAGCAAGTTTGCTTTCCGTGACCTATATAAAAGCAGCCGGCCTGGAGGATTGTGGACATATGTGTATAAATAATGCACAGTGGAGCATTTAAGTGCAGCCTACCAGTACGTAAGTTTACTTTATTTTGTATTTAACAATACAGTAATTTGTATATGTGTATTATCAATCTATAAAATATTGTAGAGAATTTAAAGGGCCAACTCGGAGAAAAATAAATATGAGCATACGATACTACAAGGGGGAAAGGTCACAGGTCAGATGTGTAGATATTGATAGTGATATGGTACAGATTGAGACACAGGGGGATTGTGGAAGTGGCCACTTGTACTTTGGTGTTTATAAATGTTCTCTCATTACTAGTACTAGTGATTGTGATAACATCATATTACAGTGTTTATTGTTATGTTGGGCTATAGAGAATTGTCATTTCAAAGTGCGATATTGTATTTATAGGACTGCTGAACATTTTAGGTCACGTTTTTCGGTCATTTGATATGAGGTCATTTATACAGAGTAAGCCTGATAGGCTGCAGCATGCAATGACTTGTTCCTAGATCTCTGATAGGCTAGAAGTTGGAGAAGGATCATCCAAGGGTGATCCTTGGAGACTCACGCTGCTATTCTCAAGCAACATTTCCGTTTGTGGAGTGATATTATTGTAATGAGATGAAGGGGTGGATATGGCCTGTTTTGGGGATTGTCCTTTTTATTTTAGGGTCATGGCATTTAACATTACACAACAATGTGGATTTTGCACCCATCAGGGGTAGCAAAGCTCTAGACATGATGTAACATAGAAACACAGATAAGAACCACTTAGCCATTTAAATGAAGAAAAGTTCAGTCATCCCACATTGCAGGCCTCCATAAATAAAATATATAATGCTGGCTTTTAATCAAGACTCGACTGTCAGGTCAAATACTGTATCCCACGTGAGGTCTGGGACATAAGGAGGGAGCCAGTGGAGCAGCCGGCTTTTGGCAGGAGGAGTAATAAGGACAAATAAGCAGAATACAGAATCAGTTTATTGCAACCTAGCCAGAACACTGTGATTGTCACACAGCATCCTTTGACGACCATGTAGTACACAGAACATCACAGTGACCGTCATAGGGTACAATGATTGTATTATAATCAATGTGTCAGAGGCTTTATGTCATTTTGTATGCATCATGTCAGATGTCACACAAATATGCCCAAGAGAACATTATATTCCATAAGGTTTATAAGGACAGCAAAATGTAACGAAAAAAATAATAATAATAATAATAATAATATCTCTTATATATTTAGCCAGATCTGTCACTCAACCCCTGTGGAGAACGTTCCTGTGTAGAACAGTTTCACTTTCATGTGTCTGACGTTCCACCCCCTTGACATCACCTCCCCCCGCCCAGCCAGGGCTACAGTACACGCCCACCATCCACCATCACTCCACAGCCACCATCCACCATTACTCCTGCACATCCCTACCCTCTGCCAGGACCCCCGCGACCCCCCTCCCGCGATTCGCGGGACCCCCCGCGACCCCCCCCTCCCGCGATTTGCGGGACCCCCCCGCGACCCCCCCCCTCCCGCGATTCGCGGGACCCCCCCTGACCCCCCCTCCCGCGAATCGCGGGACCCCCGCGACCCCCCTCCCGCGATTCGCGGGACCCCCGCGACCCCCCCTCCCGCGATTTGCGGAACACCCGTGACCCCCCCTCCCACCATTCGCAGGACCCCGCACCCCCCCTCCCGCGATTCGCGGGACCCACGCTTTCCACCCTCCCGCAAGTCGCGGGACCCCCGCGACCCCCCCTCCCGTGATTCGCGGGACCCCCGCGATTCGCGGGACCCCCGCGACCCCCCTCCCGCGATTCGCGGGACCCCCGAGACCACCCCGGTATCCGGACTATTGTTAGACAGCACTTACATCGACAGCCATTACATCAACACCATTAGTTCGACACCTCAATAGGTCGACATGGTTTTAGGTCGACATACCATTAGGTCGACATGTCATTATGTCGACAGATCATTAGGTGGACAGCTCATTAGGTCGACAGCTCATTAGGTCAACATGTTTTTAGGTCGACACTGCCATTAGGTCGACAGTGTCTATGTCGACAGTCAAAAGGTCGACATGGGTTTTTTCACTGTTTATTGAGCCGACATGTGCCGACAGGCGGTATTTCATGCCCTACTATCCACTAGGGCGTGGTGGGAGAATAAAATAGTGTGCCGAGTGCAGCGAGGCACCGTGCCCGAAGCATAGCGAGCGGCTGCGGTACACTTCAAACTGTGTCCATGTCGACTGTGTCGACATTTCGGCCAAAAAACAGTGAAAAAACCCATGTCGACCTTTTGACTGTCGGCATAGACTCTGTCGACCTAATGGCAGTGTCGACCTAAAAACATGTCGACCTAATGAGCTGTCGACCTAATGAGCTGTCGACCTAATGAGCTGTCGACATAATGACATGTCGACCTAATGGTATGTCGACCTAAAACCATGTCGACCTATTGAGCTGTCGAACTAATGGTGTCGATGTAATGGCTGTCGATGTAAGTGCTGTCTAATATCCGTCCCAGACCCGACCACCCCCTCCCGCGATTCGCTGGACCTCCGCGACCACCCCCTCCCGCGAAACGCGGGACCCCCGCGACCCTCCCGCAAATCGCGGGACCCCAGCGACCCCTCCCTCCCGCGAGCCCCCTCCCGCGATTCGCAGGACCCCTGCATCCTCCCCTCCCGCCATTCGCGGGACCTTCCTGCGATTCGCAACCCCTCACGACCCCCCCTCCCGCGATTCACGAAACCCTCCGTAGCGCCCCCCTCCCGCGATTTGCAAGCCCCCTCGGCACCTCTCGCGATTTGCGACCGCCCCGTAATTCACACATTCGGGGACCCCCCCTCCCGCGATTCATGCCCCCCTCACGCAATTCACGGCACCCCCCATACCCCCCTTCCTGCGATTCGGAACCCCCCACGACCCCCCCTCCCGCGATTCATGCCCCCTCCCGCGATTCACGGACCCCCGCACCACCCCCCTGCGCCCACCCTCCCTTGATTCACGCCCCCCTCATGCAATTCACGGCAACCCCCCACACCCCCCCTCCTGCAAATCGCAGCCCCCCCACGACCCCCGACTCCTGCGATTCATGACCCCTCCCGTGATTCACGGACCCCCGCACCACCCCCCCTTGACTCACGGCACCCCACGCGCCCCTCCCGCAATTCACGGATTTCGCGGACCTCCGCAACCCCCCCTCCCGCAATTCACTAACCCCGACAACCCCCCTCCCGCAATTTGCGGACCCCCCTTCCCACGATTCAAGCCCCCCCGCGCCCCCGCCCACGATTTGCTGACCCCCGTCCCCTCCCGCTAACCGCGGATCCCCACACACCACCCCCCCTCCCGCAATTTGCAGACCCCCCAGACCCCCTTCCGGCAATTCCACCCCCCAGCGGACCACCGCGGCCCCCGCTCCCGCATTTCACGTACCCCCGTGACAATGGGGGATCCTGTACCACCACAAGCAGGTACCGCCCCTAGGTGGGAAATCCGGCCCTGGCTGCCGCACTGCAGGTTTCCCCACTGCCCTCTGCACCAGCGCCACAACTTTTATCAATGTCTTGCCCACATACCACTATTATACAGCCTCCTGCTCTCATGCACGCTCACTCCCTCCCAGTGGGAGGAGACGCTCACCCACTGCCGGGAGCTGCATACTGTCCCCCACCCTCCTCCAGTTCTAGGGATGCCCATCGACCATCAATGATTTTCAAATATTCGATGGTTTATGGCCGATGTTGAATACTTTTGCCATCAATGTGGGAGGACACTGCCCTGCCTCCTGTTCTCCTGCCCTGTAACTTCCGCCAGTGGAGACCCGCTCACCCTGTGTTGCCCACATTCCCCTATCATGCTTTACCGCCCAGCCTCCTGCTCTCATTCACCCTAACTCCCACCCAGTCGGAGGAGACACTGACTCCTGTATTTCTGTGCTGCCACGCTGGACCCTCACCCACTGGCAGAAGCTGCACAGTGTCCACCACCCTCTTTAGTCCCCCGTATGCCCACACACCCCTATCACTACCCAGCTTCCTGCTCTCCTGAACCGTAACTTCCACCACTGGGTAATCGCTGACGCTGTGTTGCCCACATACCCCTATCATGCCTCATATCCCAGCCTCCTGCTCTCATGCACCCTAACTCCCACCCAGTAGGAGGAGACACTGACTCAGGGCCACCGTCCGGTACTCCTGTGCTGCCACGCTGGACCCTCACCCACTGCCAGAAGCTGCAATACAGGGTATCTTTCATACAATTCTAACCATATTTCTCACAATACAAATGTTCACAAATTAAGGGGCGTAGCCCCTTACGCCGGTGTGAAGAGCGCCCGTAGGGCGCGATGAATCACCTAGTGTATATATATATATATATATATATATATATATATATATATTGAGTTTTGACATTCAAGATCATATCATCATCATATGTAAGATACAGGGAAAAGTATGTGCACATATCCAATTACTTTTTAACTAAATTATACACCATCATTCGTTATTATTTCATAAACATAGGATGGGATTGGCATCGCTGTTGGCTGAGACTTGGGGATACCCACTAGCAGAGGTGTAGGGGGGTGACTCCGGTAGAGCTCAAGCTCCAAGAGCCTAGGAGGAGATAGTGTGCCACCGGCCCCCTCTCCTCTCTCCTTCGCTGCACTGGTAGACAGGTGACACTGGCGAGAAAAGCGGCGCTGCATGGTTGCAGAGTCTCTGTCCACAGACATATGGAGACCCTGCACCCCTCCAAAAAAGGCTTCCGCCTTAAAGGAGAAAGTCCGGGAGCTCAGAGCACCCAGTGCTACCCGGATGCAAATCTTGGCCATGAGCATGTAACCCCCCTAGCAACAAGTTTGGCCAAGAGCATGTAGGTAAGCGACACTTCAGGGGACATTATGTGTGTAAGATGTACTACAGGGGGTCATTTTATGTGTAAGTGGCACTAGTGGGGAGCATTATGTGTGTAAATGGCACTACAGGGGGATAATATATGTGCAAGCGGCACTACATGGGCATTATGTGTAATGGGCATTACGGTGTGTGACATAATTTGGAATAGGCATTCCGTTTGTGTGGCAATTTTAGAAGACAAAAAAAATGACTGGGGGGGTGCCAAAACGTGCCCTTGCTCCGGGCACCATGTCACCTAGCTGCTCCTCTGCCCAGTAGTAGATGACCGTGCTGGAAGCTGTCCGGGCATGCTATTCATGTGTAATAATACTTCTTGGCTGGCCCAGTTGGAGGTCACTTTGTGATGCAAATCTATAAATACGGGGTACAGACAGTTAAGAGAAACCAGCGCATTGCTCTTTTGTCCAGCAGCATCATGGCTGAGATGAGTCAATTCATGGCACAGATAGAGGCCCTACACCCACTGTCACCCCAAACATCGCTGGATGGAATTTACTGGCCTTTGGACTGCGCCGCAGCCCCTCTTCTAGAGCCACCAATGTCGCCAAGTATGATTAGTCTCATTACAGAAATCTGTGTATAGGTTTTCTTTCCCTAATATTACACTTGGAGTAAGGTTATTATTCTACCACATGACTGTCTGTATGCTGCAATCATCTGATATAAGTGTATCCCTCCTAGTGTGTATCCCTGTCGTGGTATGGTGTGCTATAGTATATTTGCAAAACAATCTGTATTACAGTGTGCATATGATTTGTGCAAGTCAGGTATTCGGTGCGTATATATATATAATGTTTCCTAATCTGTATGCCATTATTGTAGCACACAGTGATCTGGTTCTGAACTCTGTTACTTCCTATGTTTCCCCCTCTGTAGACAGACTTATTTTTAGTGACTTCGTCAGCCCAGAGTCTTCTCTGGTTTTGTTGCCATAGAAACGGCTGTTAGAGTTACTGGAGTCACTGCCGAAGGCGTCTTCCCATATTTTGTGTGCAGGGAATGTGCGATTCTTCCTATTATCACTATACCAGCTAAAGGTAAAGATATAAATGAAGAAATGGAACAATCTGATAAAAGTATGTTCTGATTTTGCTTACTAGCACCAAAAGTCTGAATAAAAATAGAGATATAGATGTGTGCATATGTATATTTGTGTGTCTGTAAAAAAAAAAAATATATATATATATTATTTACTAAATGTTAATTCAGCATTCAGGATGCCGACTTTCAGTATCAGTGTGGGTTAGGTTAAGGCACCTACAGGGGGGAGTTAGTGTTAGTCTGTGGCATGGGGGTTAGGTTTCGGTAGCAGGGTGCAGGATGGTTAGGCACTGGTGGGGAGAGCTAGGGTCAGGTTGTATGGGGGGATTAGGCTACTACAAGGCAGGGGTAGGGGAGAGTGTTAGGGTGCCGTTGGAGAACCTTTTAGAATTTCCACTATCGGGATGCCAGGGTTTGTATTACTGGTGGCATCCTAAGCGCCGGGATGCCATATGTATACCGTTATTTCACATATTGCAATACATGTTAAGCTGACCAACTACACTAATGCCTTCTCAGTCTGTACACTATCACTGAGGTGTTTGAATATGACAGTTGCTATACATTACCTGCGTATGTACCATTGTCAAATACATCATCAACACTCCAGCACAGCTGGTTTGCAGCAGGGGCAATACATACATGTAAGAATGTCATGCACCTGGAATCAGGTAAAGATACTGAGTCTAGAGTAACGAGGATCATCCCACATGTAGATTTACTGGATTAAAGAAAAAATATATTAACAATATTAACTCCTCCCTCCCCAAATAAAAAAATGAAAGCCCACAAAAGAGTGTCACAAGCATGTATAGATTGGATGATACATGGGGTCCAAATCTGAATTGGTTGCTATGGTCAACACCTCCAATTACATGTTTTAGAAGCTTTAGTATATCCATTCCCAAGGCCCTTAATACCATCTTTTACACCACTCCTTCATTCTTAGGGCAGTGGCATCACAACGAGATTCGGGCATTACAAGCGTTAGGTCGACATTGGGAAGGTCAACAGTCAAAAAATCGATATGCGTTTTTCAAAAACAATTGAGCCAACAGGCGTTATTTCATGCTCTACCATGCACTACAGTGGGGTGGGAGAATAAAATAGTGTGCCCGAAGTACGAGATCGCACAACGCAAGCCAAAATGGCTCCATGTGTAGACACCTTAAAAAGTTTGTGTGTGTGTATTTTTGTATGCTTTCTTGAACGTTTCACCAGTGAATTTAGTTTTGTTGACTTAAATATTTATATACTAAAGTCTTTCCTTGATTTCTGGTGTTCTATACTTAATCCGTGTTTTCTGTGAATTGTTTTTAGGTAATTTATTCTCCAAGTGCCGATAGATTTGCAGTGGTTGTTTACAACTAATGATCCGTGCAGTATGTTAGAAATATACGTACACAAACAGATCTCAGGGATGGACTGGGGCTGTATGACAACACTACAATTGTGTTGTGTGCGCTGGGCATGCACAAAAAAGGGGATGGGGCAATCTGTGCTAAAGTATTTTCCTTGTTCAGCAATATGAGTTCCGTGATCTGCCGCTAGCATTGAAAAAGGAAAACCTATCCATGCAGATTATTGCAGTGCCCGTGGTATTGCTGTGGATCTTTCGGGTATTCGTTTGTTTTTAAAAAAGGATCTCCACAAAACCCACTTCATAAAACTTTGCACTAATGTCATAAAAGGCTAAGAAATATTTGTGACCAATAAACTTGGCCAAATGGCTATATGAGGAATCACACCATTCACATGTGAATTTATTGTCTTTCAGGTTGTCATGTACATTGGGCAAGCTTCTAAAGATCTCCTAAAATGGCCTCGTCCTTCTACCCCTCCGGTGGTGAAGCTGGAAACCAGGGTAGAAGCTGAATATGGCATGCCATCCACACACGCCATCGCCGCCACAGCAATCTCATTTACCTTCCTGCTGGCCTCCGTGGGGCGCTATCAGGTGAGAGAGAACTGCATTACCCCTCAGACTTGGGGGGAAATTTACTAAGATGGGAGTTCTATTCACCTGGGACGTTGCTATGGACAATCAATAAGGATCTACTTATTTATTTAGCACCTTCTAGAAGATAATAGATAGTATCTGATTGGTAAATTCCCCCCCTTGGGATCTATAGAACACTGGTTTGCACAATGGATGTAGCTAATCAGTAGTTAATTTTCACTGTCTCTGAATATGATGAAAAAACTAAATCAGCATATACAGGTTGAGTATCCCTTATCCGGAATGCCCGGGACCATGAGCATTTCGGATAAGGGATTTTTCCGGTTTTTGGATATTTTTTTTAAACATACTAACCTGGTCCCCGGCGGCCTTCAGGATCTTCTTCAGCGGTCCCAGTTGCATGAGTTTGCAGGCGCTCTGGCAACGTCACCGGCACACCTGCGCAATGCACCCCTGGATGCCGCCAAAGAGGATCCTGAAGCCTGCCGTGGAAGGGGCGGGGGGGGGACGACGACAAAGAAACAAAATATTCTGGAAAAACCACGGCTTTTGGAATATTTCGGTTTTTGAATATTCGGATACAGGATACTCAACCTGCATATGTATTCCATGTGAAGGTAAAACGGAATCTGCCATTGGTAACAGTGGACAGAAGAGAACATAATATTCACAACAGTACTTAGTGAGTGACTAAGCCTGGGCAATCAGTTCATCCATTATCAGACCAATTATTTCACAATCGGATTATCACATCACACATTATTGTCAAGCAAAGAGTAAAAGAGATTGAGTTGAATGGAAATAATGCAATAGATTCATTTCTACTTCTTTTCTCTTGACAGTTCCCATTTGTGCTTGGATTTATGGTTGCCCTCTGCCTTTCCACGCTGGTGTCCCTCAGTCGGCTGTACACAGGCATGCACACAGTACTGGTGAGCATATGTATCTGTTTTGGGGGAATAGGTAACATATAGATAGGTCTGTGTGAGTGAAAAAGGAGCGACGTATACATGGATAGATGTGAGTTACAAGATTTTATTGAAGAAAATTATGAAATCGTAGAGCCACTATAATAGACTGCTAAAGACTCATACTTAGAGAGGCTCACATGTTCTGCCATGTACACTGTACTGTACACACACACACACACTCTGACACTGAGGGCCAGATGCACTAAGCTTCAAAAGTGATAAAATGGAGTTATAAACAACCAACCAATCAGCTCCTGCCTGACATTTTTCAAACACAGTCTGTGATATGGCAGGTAGGAGCTGATTGGCTGGCTGTTTATCACTCTCCATTGTATCATTTTGAAGCTTAGTACATCTGGCCCAGAATGAGACACACACCTTTACTTTCTCTATCTCTTCCTACCTGTTTGTGGGTCAGATTTGATAGTGTCACTGTTATGATGGTACAAAGTTATGATTCCAAATCCTGAGGTATTCGGGTGTAAGTGTGGTAGTTGTAGGGGGCAGAAACACTAAAGTTGATGGATGAATTGTTCCGGCTTCATTTTTAATGTTGTCTATAAGATGGAAAACCATTAAAGTACATTTGCCTAGGTAGCGTATTGTTTTACCTTATGTATTGTTTTACCTCAATTACATTACAATCTATAATAACATATCAGTAGGTATTTTAGACCAGCGTTATTAACTATAAAAAGCAAATGTGAAAACTGAGCTGGGAGACCCCGGTTGCCCACCACAACTCCATGAGCTACTTATAAATTATGTATCAGTAACCAAACAGCCAATCCGATTACCTGAATGCACAAAATTGCCCTGTATGTGCTGTGACTGGACCTTCATGTGAATTAGACTAGTGAGATTAGGAATGAAGGGGACTTGTACCAGACTGAGAGGAGCAGAGTCCACACTGAGAGATAGTGGACAGAGCAGGATGCTCCGGATAGGGGTGTGGTATAATTCACCGACAGTCGGGATTCCGACAGTCATTACTCAGACGTCGGAATCCCGACTGCACAGCGGGGGGAGTGCACCTATTTTATTCTCCCTCTATGGGGGTCGTGGACCCCCACGAGGGAGCAGTCGGGATTCCGACGTCGGAGTAATGACTGTCGGAATCCCGACTGTCGGGGAGCCGTCCGGCACCCCCGGATAGCAGAGGGGTAGTGATGTGAGACTCCTGCCACACAGATTCAAGAAGATATAAAATGTTAATGTGGGGGGGTGAACCAACATCCACCGCCCCACATTACTTTTGCTGGCGATACCACCTGTGGTGGTGATGCAGTATAAACCCCACATTTTCACTTTAGTGCATCCCGCCCTGTATCTGAAAATACATTTTTATATCCAATTTATTTTTAGAAGATGAACACACAACATAAAGGGGATTGTTTCTTCAGTTTACGAAGGACTATGCTTATATGTACATAAAAGGCGCATGTTATTTTCATCAAACAGAATTATAAACTTCTCTTAGAAATTGTTGACAAAATAATTTGAATGCATGGAATACAAGTACATTTGGGAGTAACTAATGGTATGCATTAGCCTATTTAGTGTTCTTACAAATGCCCTTAATACAAATGGGTAATAACTGCAGAACAATCATTCAGTGTTGGGTCTCGGTGAATAGATGTATCATTTTGCAATCCTAACATGATTTTGTCTTTGTGGTGTTATACGAGTGACCTATTAAAGTTAGCCGCGCCAGAATCCTCTCTTAAGATGTATGACGCCTATCTACATTCTTGACCTTATTGCTTTTCTTCTAAAGGCTCACGGGATGACTCCTAACCTACAGAATATTCCTCCTCCATATCTCAATACTTCTTTAGTTTGACTTATCCATAGCCATTTGAGCCTTGGGCAAGAAGAGAAGGACATAATGAGTACACCAAGGCTCTTTCAATGGAAAGGATTACCCACTCATGAACAATAGTGTCCATTGGTTCCTTCACAGCATGGGTTCTGGGTAATATAGTAGAAGTGGTTGATTTGCTGACTCTTCCAGCAGGGAAAGGCTTAAACTACAGAGACAGGATCATTACCATAGTGTGTGGCTACCAGGCTAGTGGAGATTTGTCAATAAGCTGAAGGAATCACTTTTTTTAAACAGGGATATCACATGGAGGTTTCATGGGATCATTTTCATTTAACCTTTAAAATTCCGAAGGGAACGTTTGCAAGAATTACTAAATAGATTTTTTTTTGTAGACCGTTACATGACTGAGTGCCAAAGGAGAGGTTCAAAGCGTTGTCTGGCATTGTACGGCAGATTCAGATGGCCATTTTGCATTTAGAATTTTATGAAAAGGTTTAGATAGAAGTTGACTTTCACCGTATTAACTTTGATTTTAAATGTTTGAATCCTTAATTATTGCTTTCTAGATATTGTGTGTTGTTGATCCCTAAACGGTTTAAAAAGCTATTTTATACACTTTCATAAAATATAACTGTGAATTAAAGATAAATTACCTTTGCCCATGTCAGTGGGTGGGCTATACTCTGGTTATCAATATAGAGCAGGGATGGGGAACTTTTGGCCCTCCAGCTGTTGTTGCACTACATATCCCAGCATTCCCTGCAACAGGTTTACCATTGCCAAATAGGAAAACTGTAGCAGGGCATGCTGGGATGTCTAGTTCAACAACAGTTGGAGGGCCGAAGGTTCCACATTGCTGATATAGAGGGTTATGATGGATAAAAGTGTAAATTATAAAGGGAAGGAGTGAAATAAAACCAGCATAATCATTCTACAATACAACAGATTTTTACAGGTAAATTTACTAAGATGGGAGATTGACCATAGCAACCAATCAGATACTATCTTTTAGAAGAAGGTGCTAAATAAGAAGTAGCATCCGATTGGTTGCTATGGGGAACATCCCATCTTCACTAGAACTCCCATCTTAGTAAATTTACTAGTGTTTTAAGTTGGTAATGAAGTCGGATATTTTAAATGGAAATAGGAATATTTTTTATTATACTCTAGATTTATGTTCTAAACATTGCAGGGAATAGATACCATAACTGTTCTTGACATGTTACATAATGTAGATCAGTGGTTCTCAACCCCGGTCCTCAAGTACCCCCAACAGTGCACATTTTCCAGGTCTCCACATAGAATCACAAGTGAAATAATTAGCTCCACCTGTGTATCTTTTACAATGTGTCAGTGAGTAATGAGTGCACATGGAAAATGTTGGGGGTACTTGACCGAGGTTGAGAACCACTGATGTAGATGACCTGAAACATAGATAATATTGAATTTATAGACAAAAAAATGCTGTTGGGATGATTAATATCTTATTGTTTTTGTTTCCAATGTCTACAGGATGTTATATGTGGATTTGTGTTCTCCTTGCTGTTTTTAGCAGTCACTTTTCCAGCATGGGATATCATCGATCATATGGTTAGGACAAACCCAATGTGTCCAGTAGTTGCGGTTATTGTTGCTTTCCTGCTCAGCTACAACTACCCCAAGCTGGATCACTACAGCACGACACGAG
The DNA here is from genome assembly GCF_055691185.1 of Crinia signifera. NCBI lineage: Eukaryota > Metazoa > Chordata > Amphibia > Anura > Myobatrachidae > Crinia > Crinia signifera. The sequence continues at coordinate 275,008,833 of NC_139219.1, forward strand.
GAGACACAACAGTCATATTGGGTGCTGGAGCTGGAACCTGTATAGGAGTTTGGATTACCAATTATTTAGGATTGACTTATGTACCCACTGGTCTGTTTCCACTCAGCATTCCACCTCTGAACGCCAACATGCTGCTCAAGCAACTTTTGAGATTTGGTCTTGGGGTCATGCTCCTGGGTATAACACGCTATATTGCTAAAACGCTCTCCCTCAAAGCTCTTGGTAGATGGTATAATGTCTCAACACAGAACCAGCTGGTTAGGCAAAGACTGGAAATTGAGGTGCCCTATAAATTTGTTACTTACACATCGATTGGTGTTATGGCATTAGCATTTGTTCCTTGGGTTTGTCATGTGTTGGACTTATAAATGTCAATTCAGCAGAAGTGGAACAACTAACTAAGAATATGTCTGTTCTGGATCATCCACTCTGGTCTCTTACACAGAACATGTTATGCAGGGGAAGTCCTTATAAGCCAGGATGCGGACACTGACCTAAACTTCCCCAAAGCCAACCAATAAACTTACAGACAAAAGGCAATGAGATCATGAAACGGACGTACAGCTTCAGTTTATTTTTCTTCTTCTTTTTCATTCTGGACCTGAACAATAAAGATGACCTTTACTATCAGGACACCAAAGATATAAAGTTACTTCTGGAAAGCACTGCTCCCTTCCACACACTCTACTTGCGCAAGAGTTTGCACTATAGTTACTGCACTGGTTTGTTATATTATCTATTGATTGGTTTGTTTGTTGCTGTGTAGTTTACATATAAAAATGAGGACCTAACAGGGGATTTATTAGTATCCATGCATTCCGAGTAAACACGGTCTGATTGTATGTGCACGTAACAGAAGGTACATCTTTCCTGATGATGAGACGCTGTTAGGACATATAACACATGACCCACAAGGTGAGATTGTATGTCTAAAACAGCTGAAACATTAACAAGTAATTGTTACACAATGCCTTAATGATAACATAGCTGCAAGATGGCTGACAGCCCTATATGTAGGAAACTGATCCACCTTAACAATATTATTTTGTACTATAAAGCTAAGGTGCAGATTCAACAAGCCAAAGAATCTGATCCAACGGCTATGCACAATTTGTGATCGACGGCTGGTGCGGTTCAAAGCCTATGGAGGTGGAAGCAGAATCGGCTTACCATAACTGGCCAATAAACGAACAACCCACGTTGCCATCACGTAATTGAATCTGCCACCTAATTTTTATTTTTTACTGTACAAGTCACCATCACCACTATGTTATGTATTCAGGTCATGAATATATATTTTGTTTAACAAAATAAAATCAATTCTTCTACCTTTCTATCATCCTCCCCATCTTTGTTCATGATGAATGCAAGAACGTAGTTCTATAGAAGTCATGACTTGTTGTTCTAGAAGGATAAATATAAGTGCAGCCTATCCAGAGTCAGCAGATTGGCCACGTAATACATGAGGTTGCATTCCTATGTATATGGATAAAAGGCAGCCCGTCACATTTATATGGCCTCTCTGATGGATCGAACCATAACTGCCCTGATACATAGTATACTATATACACTATACCAATGCTGCGGGCATGCTACACAGCATTTATTTCATCTTTCTTACTACCAGTGTCTATACACACCAACGTTATGTAAATTATGAATTTAAATATAATGAATACAATTAAAGTATATTTCTAAATATGTGAAGTGTTTTTTTTTTCTAAAGGGAAGTAAGAAATAAAATAGGTATTGAATGATGATGGTTCATTTTTCAATTGAACATTTGCTTTAAAAGATCAGGGATATTTTGTGATATTCCACAGTGAGCCTAAATTAGTGCCTTACATACACACACTGGGGGGCAGTCATTGTGTGACCAACCTCATTGCATCGTTGAGGACATGGTGCCTAATTCAAACTGGATCACAAAGTACATTTTTTCTCTTACAGACAAAACTATGTTGTACTGCAGGTGGAGAAAATATAACCTGTGCAGAGTTAGATTACGCAATTGTTAACTCTCTCTCTGCACGTTACATTTGCCCCACCTGCAATGCAGATTGGTTTTGCCCATAAGAGAACCAAAGTCTAGAACCAACCACTTAACCTTCATATACCGTTCCTATCTCATCACATCCCCCACTGTACAGTCAACACATATCCACTCTTTTTGTTTCACATTTTCCATCTTCCTGAACCCTGACCAAACGGATGGGTCACTGTATCATATATCACACCAGGAACCTTTGCATTCTGGTGGAACTAATGCCTATTTACCTCTAGATTGTAAGCTTGCGAGCAGGGCCCTCATACCTTTGACTGTCTGTAAATACTCAGTTTGTTGTATCACTGTCTCCTATTGTAAAGCGCAATGAAATATTGCTGCGCTATATAAGAAACTGTTAATAAATAAATAATAATAAATAAATTAGAGAAAAATTTGCTTTGTGATCCAGTCTGAATTAGGGACATGGTTAGACGAGCTGCATGCACTGGATATCATTCAGGTTTGTTGTGGCCGCACAGGTAGAACAGGGGATTATTGTGGCGGCAGGTGGTACATTATTCAGGTTTGTAAGCAACCAAAGAAACACATAACTGAGCAAACCCATGTTGCACTGCAGGCGGAACTGATCGAATCTGTGCAGACATTTCAAAATGGGTGGGGTGTTTTCAAAACTCAAACCTAAATTGCAGTGTAAAAATAAAGCAGTCAGTATTTACCATTCACAAAATCTATATAACCCACCCAAATCTAACTCTCTATGCACATGTTACATCTGCCCAGTTTGTTTCCACATCTGAATAACTCCAACTTTGTAGATTTGGGGTAGATGTTGCACAGTCCTAGCTAAGGGTTAGCTGTTGTGAAACTACAAGCCCCAGCCTGCCCTGCCACTGTTATGCTATTAAGGAATGCTAAAACTGTGGCAAGGCATGCTGGGACGTGTGGTTTCACAACAGCTGGAGAACCACAGTTTGGCCAGTCCTGATCTAGCACACCACAAGGACATATCTTGCTTTCAGCCATACTATAGCAGAGTTTACATATTTGGCAATATGAAATAGATTTTATCCTAGATGTAATTACTGTAGATAAGAACAAATTCTGCAAAGTTCATTGACCTCAGCCTTCTATGGTCAGGGTGGTATTCCAAGGGTAAGGCACATTTCTATGTAAGAGGTGTATTTATTTCTGTAAATGATTGATCCTAAACTGCTTTCACGTATGCTCTACTGCAGATCAGGGGTTGTCAACCCTTTCTAACTGCAACAATTATCAAAGGTCAATGACGACACGCACATGGGCCGCCATTATTGTACCACGTCCTTTGTCCTGTCTCGCTGTGCTCTGGGTCAGATGCCTCGCTCGCATGTTTTTTACAACATGGTTGGTAAAAAAAAAATTGCCAAAAACTTTGTGGTGTAATAGTAGACATTGGAACTTATTCTGGTTGACATGCAGTGCTGCGTGTCATTTTTCACTCGCCCACCACTCACATATACCACCACCACCCCCCCTTCGCAGTGCAAATTCCCCTGCACGGCTGCAAAAGGATGTTTGGCATTAACATGCATTCGCAGACAATGGGGAGACACCAACATCATGCGATGGTCGCTGACCATCGAATGATGTGGAAGGTACATGCAAAGCTAAGACACTCTCAGGTGCCTTAGCTTTGCCTGTATTCTTGAGGGGAAAATGGCGGCCAGCTGACATCCGGTGATGTCAGCTGGCTGCCCCCAGCACCCACGCCACTGGGTGATTACCATGGGAATGGTGGGCATTTTTATGGCCGCCATCCGCACTGCTGGGTGCGAGCACCTGGCGAACATTCTGTTCACTGTGGCCGCTCACACCAGACGCCACCAGCGGGGACAATACAATAGCAAATGGCTTGTCAAAATAAACATGGTATAAAATGTAAATAACTCCAGCAATACGCTACCCTTACATTTAATGATCAGCCACCTTGTTCCATGCACAATATAAATGTCCAACCTGCACCGATCTGTAGAGATCCAATAAACAATCGTTTTAGCTTGCATAACCACAATGGCACTCTACAGTACAAGTGATGGCCAGTCGCTCGCTCTGTGAAGGCTACGCTTCATGTCATACACAGTGTGTAATTCCCTGCAGGGCACGGCACGCAAGCACTGCAAGGGGTCATTGCTAGAGACAGTCACTGCAGCATTTGTCAACATTTATATGTTCATTTACTACTTCCTCATTGTGATCAATTCATTATCAGACCAACTCAACCTTTGCATAGACAGACAGACACACACCCACACTGTGGGCACAAAGCCTACCATTATTCTAAAGTAGATATCGGTCAGAAAGTTCAGGACGAACAAAAAGAATCAATAACGCAGCCTGTTAACTATCCTAAATAAACACTTAACTTAAAATCGTGACCATTTGTTTTTAAAAAGGATGTTGGTGTAAGGTAGGGATGGGGAACCTTCGGCCCTCCAGCTGTTGTTGAACTACACATCCCAGCATGCCCTGCTACAGTTTTGCTATTTAGCTATGCTAAAATGGTTGCAGAACACGCAGGGCTGGAGGGCCGAAGGTTCCCCATCCCTGGTGTAAACAGCGAACTATATGAAATCATGGTATGTCCAGCAACTGCTTGCTCAAAATTGACATAAGGTGTTTTTGAACCCAAGGAAAGCACTACCAGTACACAACGCCAGACATCCCATATGCACAAGCTATCCACCTGCATATAATGAACCCTTTTATACACGCTGGTGTAGCAGTGTTTAGCAATCACTGCATGTGTATCATATATATGTATAAGTGCAAAGTTTGTAACATATCAGTTCTTACCCACAGCTGGCTATAGGGCAGTAACAGGTACAAAACCTAGAATTATCCATTTACATTGGAACCCTTATGTTAAATCAATAAATGTAACTCATTGTGTAACTGGTTGGTTAAAATACAACTGATTAGTGATCGCGTTGGTAAGACTAGGTCCACCTGTGTGACATTGATAGGTGATGTAAGGTGTAGGCTCCAGAAAAATAAAAGAAAGAGATCAGACTGTGACATTGCTATAATTGCCCTGCAGAACAGCACAGACTTAATCCCCCCCTTGCTGTAAGGGCATGAAGTGACAGGCCGGTGTTATGTGCATTAGTAACGCTTTTCAATGCATCTCAGGCCAACTGCATCCTATAGAACGCTGCTGGAAATTATCCATAAAGATAAATAGCGACTTCTCAGGGTTTTCGGCTCTATCACAAGAAAGGCTCCACATTTATTTCCAGGGCCGAACAGGGCATGGTCAGGTCAAACTTTGTGATGACATCGGGGTGCAGGACGCCCAGCTTTCCTATGGACTTGCCGTCAGCCAGGATTTCTGCGCAGCGACCAGGAAAGAAAGCTGGATCTACAAAAAGAAATTGCCAACATGTTAAAGACATCACTCAGGAAACAGAGAACTACAATGGTGGTAATTAAAGAAGGAGTCTAGTACAGGCATTAATATAATAACGGTAGAGGGTAGATATCAAAATATCGGGAAGGGCGCTATGATGTGAGTGCGCTTTGCTTGAAGCAGCAGTATGGAAAAAAGGGGTAGTCACTCCCAATGGTTAGACAAAAAATGCAGGAAGATGGGTAACTGCGCTGGATGTATGACAATGGGTATAATCTTAAGGTACTTGTTTCCTAGCACGACCACACCGATTTGCATCGGGGTGGTCGTGTCGGAAAAATCGCGTCGGTCAAATCGCATGCGATGGACCCGATTTTTACATTCAATCAAATGTGAATAGGGTCCCTCGGTGGCTCACTGCGCTCGACACTTTATATTCTCAACTCCACGCCGACGTGGATAGTAGGGGTATGAAAAGGTCATAGGACGCGTACCGCTGCGCTCGCCACGCTTCAGGTTGGCGTCAATCGTGGGGTGACGACGGGGCCATATACAATGTGAAATGGGTCAGATTGGCCCATTTCACATTGTTTCCTATGTGAGATGGACTTAATCAAGTCCATCTCATCTTGTGCCATTATAATGGCACAAGACCGACGCGATGCTCCCGATTTCAATGTTAAAAAATATTTTAACATTGAAGCCTATGGCAAAATTGCGGGCATCGCGTCGGGGGCTATGTTAATGGCCGCGACCGACGCGATTCCCCCAATTTTGCCTTTGACGGTAAAATGGACCTGATTTCAAAGGAAATCGGGTCCATCGCGGGCATCGTGTACCTTAACTTTAAGGTAGACGATGCCCACGATTGTGGCTGTGCTAGGAAACAAGTACCAATCTTAAAAATGGCTAATTTAATAATACATTTATAATGTCATTTTGACAACAACAATACACATAAAAAAACAATTATAAAGGTAATGATTAAAATGTCAATGGTAGAATAAATAGGTACAATGACCTGAATACTTGGATAGTCACCCTTTTATCCACCAGTACTGGGGAAATCCGTCCAAGTTTATGGATGTATGCTTGAAATGCCGGTTATATGCGGAATGGAGTTCCTCTCACTTCTTTTGGAAATGAAACCGGGTCCCTAGGAGGTGGCGTTCCTCCAGAAAATGTCTGAGCCATGGCAAAAGAAGGGAAGATGGTGCCTCTGATGCAATCTCCATTCCGCATATAACCAGCATTTCAAGCATACATCCATAAACTTGGACGGATTTCCCCAGTACTGGTGGATAAAAGGGTGACTATCCAAGTATTCAGGTCATTGTACCTATTTATTCTACCATTGACATTTTAATCATTACCTTTAGAATTTTTTTTATGTGTATTGTTGTTGTCAAAATGACATTATAAACGAATTATTCAATTAGCCATTTTTAAGATTGTACCCATTGTCCTACACCCAGCGCAGTTACCCATCTTCCTGCATTTCTTGATTAATATAATAACAGCTTCACCTAGGAATTGAAAAGAAGCATTATAAGTGTGTATAAAACAGGAAAACAAAATGTACTTGTAAGAAGCAACATGAAGACTTCCGAATGAGAAATACACCTTCTGGAGTAGTTTTTATTTTGTGTTTTATATTATATCCCAAATTATGTTTTCCTGTTACAGACCCCGATTGTTGATTAAAAATGTAATCTCACATAAATAAATAAAAGTTTGCAGAATGTTTTGCACAATTAAAAAAAATAAAAAAAACATTTATTGTACTGTATTTTCATTTTAATAAACCGTAGTCCCTCGCCCCAAGAAAGGAATCTCAGTACATGGATATAGATGCTGTAATGGAGACTAGAAATCATACACACTCATCACGAACACACACTGTGTGTGTCGCACAATGACAAAAAATGAGCTTTGGGTTGTCCGATCTGCCTTACATTATTTGGTATTTGTGTAATATCTGGACGCCCGATTATTTGATTGTATGCCTTAACTTAAGGCATACAATCAGATGCGATGCAATTTTGCGGTAAAATCGCGTAGATCGCATGCGATGGACGCGATTTTCCATAGGATTCAATGTTAAAATGGTCCTGTTCATTTCCCCACTATCCAAGTGGGCATAAAGTTGACTTTATATAGCGTGGCGAGGGGACGCGGATTACTTAAAATGTATTCCGCGTCCCCTCGCTGCGCTCGCCACGCTATATAAAATCAACTCTATGCCCACTTGGATAGTGGGGAAATGGAACAGGACCATTTTAACATTGAATCCTATGGAAAATCGCGTCGATCGAATCGCATGCGATTTGGTTGCATGCGATGCGATTTTTTCCGACCCGATTTTAAAATCGGGCGCCCAGTTATTACACAAGTACCCATTATTTATTAAACCTAGATTGCTGACTGACTGGGTTACCCTGCATTTCCAAGAGCAGCAAGTAATTGGCCTGCCTCTCATGGTACAGACACAATATGAAACTTATTACTATTTGACTACAAGACACATACATCAGAAAAAAAAATGTAAGTAAACGACGTGGCTTAAATATGCCATATGGTATTCCACTAGGCACAAGCTGGCTCCACAAACTCATTTTTGTATTCCCTTTGGAAAGACTGATACTGTGCAGCAATAGCTGTGAAACGGGCTTAGGACCATCCTGCATTAAAAGGTTTAAGTTAATACCATTTAGCCACTGGCTCCCTTGTCTTAAGAATCCATACTGACAATTAAGTCATTGTTCTAATTACTCAATGGTAATGTCCAGTTTCAGATATTGCCCAGATGATACTAGGGAGAAGCAGAGCTCTTAGCTATCCTTATTAGTCTATTATCCTTTATTTATAGGTCCGCAGCGCTGTACAAAAAGAAAAAAAAACCACAGTATCAACCAGTACTTATCAATCTCAGTCCTCAACTCCCCTTAACCATAGCTAAGATTATTCATGACTGAGCACAGATGGATAAATCAGATTGACTGAAGTACTAATTAAGTCACCTGTACCCAAGCATGGTTATACATGGCGGGGGGGGGGGGGGGGGGTGTTATTTACCAAAATAATGTTAGCATTTTGAACATATCGGTATATTGACTTTCTGCCAATGCTTTTCAGTATTTTGACCATCGGTATTTCAAAGTATTGCGAAATCGTAGTGAACCCATGGCAGGTAAGAACTACAAATCTATGCAAATATAGTTAACACAACCATAAAATCAGTTTTGGTACTTGTGTAGTAGCTGGGCATCCAATTAGCATACGTACGTATGCAGCCGTAGGCTAAGCTACGCTGTCAGCCTAGTCAGCATAGCGTAGTGAGTCCAAGGCAGCCTGGCTCTGTCCCCGTGTCCCCAGCAACCATGGCTCTATCCCCGGCATCCATGCCAAGCCTAGTGAGCGCCTCTCACACAGCGCCGTTTACCGCCAGATCCCCTGCACTAGCGGACGCCGGCGGAGAGGCGCTCCGGCTGTCTGAGACACAGGTGCGTCTTATTAGCACGTGCGCCTCATACATACATTGGGCAAGTTCTAACCCCCACTATCCACACCAGCCCGAAGCGTAGCGAGCCCTGCGTGGGTACGCGTTACACGTCCTCCCGACCTATTCATACCCCCACTATCCTCGTCTGCGTGGAGTTGAATTGATAAAGTGTGGCGAGGGGACGCGGATTACTTCACGTGTTCCTCGTCCGCTTGCCACGCTTCGGGCTTGGTGGCTCGCCACACTTTATAAAATCAACTCCATGCCGACGTGGATAGTGGGGATATGAACAGGTTGCTTAATGTGTGTGCTCGCCATGCTTCGGGCTGCCGTGGATAGTGGGGGTGTTTCAGGAACACATTCACACCTGTCATATCATACATCTGAGACAGTAATGACAACATGTGTTAACTGTTAATGTGATCTTTATTGTTAACTGCGTCGTCGCCTTTCTCAGCCTGGGGGAGCAGGGTTAGCGCATGGAGGATACGCTCGAAACTGTTTTTGGCGCCCAGAGTCTTTGAACTCCTGCAAGTAGGAGTCGAGCTGATGGTGTGCAGTGCCCCTTTGGTGTTTGTTGCGCCACTTGCAGGATCCCCAAAGGCGCTCAATGTTCTGGGTGTGAACAAAGTTGTACCGATGGTTAACCCGAGCATGGTGGTACCTTGCCAGCTCCAGCTGCTCTGTGTTGTAGGCACGCCAACAATTAGAGAAGATGGTCGTCCATGGTTCGATGTGCCTCTCGATGGCGGCCATCAGGGTACTGGCATCACGTCTTTGTACTGGTGTCACAAACCACTCACCAGTCTCCCTCCGAATATCCACTGCTAAGGCAGCAACTGTCCAACATGGCTCTTCCTCTGCACGAAGAGGCTCTCGTCGACTTCAACGATTTTGCCCGGACCGCCAATTTTGCGTTGGGGCTGCGTCATCGGGTCCACAGTGCAGGCCTCACGCATAAGGTGATTATACTGGACCACTGTTTTGTTCAACATGTTCAATTGACACTCACAAAATGTTATAGTTGCGAGCTCCTCCGCCCATGAATAAATAAAGCTTACCAATGTCAAAACCGGTAAACGACAACCCGGGAACCAATGTGCCGCACGCATGCTCACTTTCTTATGGCACGATTTGATATGGCAGCGCCACGTTGACTCCTTCATGCTGAGGCGCATTGGGTGTCCATTTATACAACTTTGAGTCTGTGGCAGCAAATGGTGCTGCTGGAAGAATAATGGTGCTGCTGGAAGAATAACACTGCCTCCTCCTCTGTCTTTGCCAAGCTGAACATTGTCACAGGTTCTGCAGCCATTACACTGTCACTTCTACTTCTGACTGAGTACGCTATGAGGGAACACTACTCTGATTCTGACAGACGCTGGCTACGAGGCCGCAGGATCACTACGCAGAGTCTGGCACTGAATACGCTGGCCGCGGGAACACTACCTCTGACTGACTATGCTAACTACGCTGGCCACGGGAACACTACGCTGATTCTGACAGCGCCGCTACACTAACTACGTACCGGGCGCCCGGCTAATACACAAGTATCTCAGTTTTACCCCTGTACCTACCGACTGCAAACCAATACCAGAGAAGAGGTGTTAGGAAGAGGAATCTGCACACAGCAACTTAAACTCCATAGGGTAGAAGCAGTCAAATATGGGTTATGCAGATCGTCAGCCAGTTGACAGGGACAAAAGGCAGAAGGTCAGTCAGTAGGCCTGGACAAAGGTGTGGGTTGAGAGGGGAGCTGGCAAGAGTAGGATTGTCTGGACTCCCTAAATGTCCCATGGACACAAGCGGAGATACAGTTGGCCATTAAATCACTACCCCGCAATAAGGCTCCAGGCCCAGATGAGTTTATTACTGACTTTTACATCACATTTAGTGATCTCCTGACCCCGTACTTAACTGACCTATTTAATGAGCTTTCCTCAACAGGTTCTTCTCCCCCGGAATGATTAGAAGCCCGTATAGTGACAATACCCAAACCAGGAAAAGACCCGGCCTTCTGTCAAAACTACCGCCCTATAGCGCTACTAAACTGTGACATTAAGCTGTTCGCCAAATTGTTGGCACTCCGCATCAATCAATTCCTGCCGTTGCTGGTGCACCCGGACCAGACAGGGTTTGTACCTGGAAGACAGGCCTCTGACAATACCAGAAGAGTATTCAATCTAATTGATTCTCAATCTGAGGAGCAAGACCTTCTTCTCCTATCCCTAGATGCTGAAAAAGCTTTTTATAGACTGAACTGGCAATACATGCAGAAAGTGCTCTCTTGCTTTGGCTTCAGAGATCGGATTCTCACATCGATCCTGACACTTTATAGCTCCCCCTCAGCCCGGGTGTTCATCAACGGTTTGCTATCCGACTCTTTCATGATCTCAAATGATACTAGGCAGGGGTGCCCTCTATCCCCCTTAATCATTGTCCTCTCTATAGAACCGTTAGCCATCTCCATTCGTAACAACACCAACTTTCCCGGTCTACAGTTGGGCCCCCTTCGTCATAAACTCAGCCTTTTTGCGGATGATGTATTGCTCTTTGTGACTGACCCCATCAGGACCCTCCCCTTCCTTCATACTACACTCGCCTCTTATAGCGCAGCTTCCTACTAAAAACTTAACGCCACTAAAACAGATGCCCTCCCGATTAACCTCACCAATTCCCTACCACTCCTACATTGAACCTACAAATACAACTGGCAAACAAAATATTTTAGGTATACAAATACCCCCCCAAATACAATGAATGTCTTTAACGCCAACTTCTCCCCTCTCCTCACTACTTTGACCAATCTATCCAAGTCCTGGCTATCATATGACATCTCCTGGATGGGACGCATTGCAGCATTTAAAATGTCTTTACTCCCTAAACTAATGTACCTGTTCCGCACCATCCCTTATACCTTCCCTAAGAGATCTATACAACTTGTCTCCTCTATATTGACAAAATATGTCTGGACGACCAGACCCCCAGCAATGGCCCGCTCTAAGATGTCGCTCCCTAGAGCCTTTGGCGGTCTGGACCTCCCTGACTTATACCATTACCAGTCAGCATGCCTTTTGGCCCCAATTAAACACTATACTGCGCTTGACTCCCCTACAGCCTGGGTGACTATTGAACAAAATCAGACCCCCAATATCCCACTATCAGATCTAATTAGAATTCCGAGACATGTTAGGCCTGCCCAACCAAATTTACTTCCATCAACAAAAGCAACTCTGCAAGCATGGGACCAACTATTATCCATTCTACCAGCCCCGACGGCCTCTATCTCTAACATATCTATCAGCACTGTAGCAAAGCTAATACCCAATTTAAATTTAAACATATGGAAAGCTCGTGGTGTAGTCTCCTTCGGAGACATTTTAGACGCCCAATCTTTACTCCCCTTCGCTTCCCTACAACGTCATTTCTCATTACCCTCATCGGAATACTTTCACTACTTACAACTTGCACATTGGTGGAAAGCCCATTTCGCGACCTACTCTCCCCCAGATGCCTCTTCCCAGATAGTTCTATCCAGACCCTTTCTGATAAATTCCAGAGGAAATATATCTTTCTGGTACAAAACTGACAACTCCCACTTATTTCTCCAGAACGTCCTCCCATATGAAATGGGAGACAGACTTGGGCAGATCATTTACGCCCGCACAATGGCGACAGATCTTCCTTTCCTCCTACACAAGGTCACATTGCCTAAATCATACTAAGATGCATATCAAGCTCATTAACAGACTCTGACTCCGGAACGGTTACATACCTTTTGGCCATCTTGTTCAAACCAATGCTGGAGACTGTGTGGATGCGTAGGTAACATTTACCACATTTTCTGGTCCTGCCCCAAAATCCTGAAATACTGGGCTGAAGTTTTTAATCTAATCTCTACTGTCCTTAAGACCGCTATTACCCCTGATCCATCTACAGCTTTATTTCACATATACCCCCAGGAAGTTTTGCCAGAGAAAAGATATGTCCTAGGACATATACTCATAGCCGCCTGTGCGAACCTAGCCCAGCAATGGAAGCAACCCTCCCCCCCATCCTTACTGCAAGTTATTCTGAAAACAAACCCCCATTTCCATATGGAAACCAGCTTTGCCCCACTCTCGCCCACACCCTCCTCCCCCCATACACGTTGGCTCCCATGGCACATATACGTTACAGATGGTGAGGGTGCCAAACTCTTCCCTCCCACTTCCCTAACTGACTCACCCCAGTTCAGTCTAAATGAACTCCCGGAGGCCCAACAATAATGGGACTATTCTTTGCTGCCTGGACACCCTAGTGGTTATAAATGTTCACACTGTGCTCTATGTTATGTTCCGTAACTGCTGTACTTTACCAATTGTCTTACTGTTGATCGCTCTGCGTAGCGACACTATATATATCGATATGTACCCTGATTATATTTGATGTCCACGACCCCCCCCCCCCAAATGTCCCTTCTTGCTTTTTGTACCCCATATAAAAACATCTGTTTCAATAAAAACTTATTGATGAAAAAAAAAAAAAGAGTAGGATTGTCTGTAAGCTTGCGAGCAGGGCCCTCCTACCGTTTGACTGTCTGTAAATACCCTGTTTGTTGTATCACTGTCTCCTTTTGGAAAGCGCAATGAAATATGCTGTGCTATATAAGAAACTGTTAATAAATAAAAATAAATATGGAGAGGGAGTGAGTTCCAGAGGTAGGAAGCAGACATCTTTGGGGGTGGTAGAGGGAAGAGGTAATTAGTTAGGAAGAGAAGCAGTGGTCATTGGTAGAGTGGGAAACAAGAAAAAAGGATAAAAATATCCAAAAAAGGCGCTGGTGTATGAGTCTGTTTGGCTAATGGAGCAGCAGTCTAAAAAAGGGGGAGTCAGCCCCAATACAATGGTAGAAAAAAAAGAGAAGTGGTCGACTGCGCTGGGTATATATAAATTGTTAACTATACACAATGAATGAAAAAAGGTCAGGTGTATGATGAAAAAAGGTTATACAATTTATTAAAATTTATCACATGTAATAAGACAATAAATAAAATAAAGATAAAAAGTGACACTGATAGTTATATTCACCCTTCGGTCGGTCATAAGAGTCCAAACCAGTTGGTAGATTTGGTGATTTGTAATCCGTTTGGAAAATTGGATGGATGGATCCACACCTGGCAATTTCTTATGGTGATGTAGCAAAGTGAGGGGCCAGTTCACTTTGTTTGTAGACCGCAGAATTGATCATTTTACCAGATGGATAGGGAGACACCGGTATTTGTGGGAAATGGTGGAACCTCTGCATTCAAACCGGGCTTTATTAAGGGGGTGGCGTACCTCCAGATGTTGTAGAGCCACGGATAGAAGTCCAGGGAACCAAGATGTTACATCCACTGTTGGTGCAATGCGGTGGTATTTAAGATGAACAGTTCTGCTGGGAGTAGAATTCTCCTAATGCAGGTGCATTAGGAGAATTCTACTCCCAGCAGAACTGTTCATCTTAAATACCACCGCATTGCACCAACAGTGGATGTAACATCTTGGTTCCCTGGACTTCTACCCGTGGCTCTACAACATCTGGAGGTACGCCACCCCCTTAATAAAGCCCGGTTTGAATGCAGAGGTTCCACCATTTCCCACAAATACCGGTGTCTCCCTATCCATCTGGTAAAATGATCAATTCTGGGGTCTACAAACAAAGTGAACTGGCCCCTCACTTTGCTACATCACCATAAGAAATTGCCAGGTGTGGATCCATCCATCCAATTTTCCAAACGGATTACAAATCACCAAATCTACCAACTGGTTTGGACTCTTATGACCGACCGAAGGGTGAATATAACTATCAGTGTCACTTTTTATCTTTATTTTATTTATTGTCTTATTACATGTGATAAATTTTAATAAATTGTAAAACCTTTTTTCATCATACACCTGACCTTTTTTCATTCAATGGGCGGTATTCAATGTGAATACCTGCGAGGTGCAGCGAATCCTTTTTTGGATTCGCTGCACATTCGCCACGTTCCGGAGCCGGCGGGCTCCGGTATTCAACGAGTCAGGGGCAGCGAGCCCCTGACTGGCGAATATGAGCTCCTGCGGCGATTGCCGCAGGGAGCCTGAGGACGGTGCCAGGCAGAGAGATGGTAGTCTCTCTGCCTAGCCCAGACCTTTGTGGGGGGTTAGGTGGGCTCCCCGGGTGCCAGGCAGCACAGGCTGCCCCCCCGGGGGTGCCAGCAGGGGGGCGTATATTCACTACACACGATCGTAATGATCGTGCAGTGAATATATGAATATGTAATGAGCGGCTCAGCTCCGGCGCCCCCTGCTGGCTGCTGTGTAAAAAAAAAAAAAAAAAATAGTATTTTTAAAATTAAATATATATTCATGTACTTACAGCACATGAATAAAAATAGCATGCCCCTCCTCAGAATAAAATTCCTGATTTTTTGACACCAAAAGTAAAAAACAAAAACACTTTATTTTAAAAGTTTACATTCCACTTCACCATAATAAGATAGCGATTGCTACTCGGTGAATCATGGCGAAAAAAACCTTCAAATGTATTCGCCATGTGGTCATTGAATAGGGTGATTCACCGTTTTTGTCAGAAATTCGCCAAACAGCACAAATTCGCCATAAAAACCTGGCGAATCAGGCTCATTGAATACCGCCCATTGTGTATAGTTAACAATTTATATATACCCAGCGCAGTCGACCACTTCTCTTTTTTTTCTGTCATTGATAGAGTGAAGTGATTGGACAGATGGGGGATGAAGTTAAAAACAAAGATATGGGCCATCGAGAATTGGGTAAGGATTATCAAGGAAAGGTGTGAGGAATTTATTTGTGTCCTTTAAGAGAAGTGGAGAATTTATGGCCTGCTGGAAGGGAGTTGCAGCTACCACAACTAGTTTCTGATATTAGAAGTCATTTATAGCAGGTTGCGTAATAACCAATCTTATAGTAACACAAAACAGACATTCAAATACACAAAAAAGGTAACTGTTGTAAAACAATAGACTCGGCATAGTAATCAAGAAATCTAACACTTGCAAGAACAAACTAATCAGATATGATGTATAATTTCCCTACAGTATTGCTCATCGGAAAACATCGCACTTGAAATAAAAGTGTACTGGCAATGTGGTATGCAGGGTACAATAATATCATTAGTGAAAGAAAAATGTGGAATAAAACAATCAGTTTCTCAAATCTCTTCATAACATACACTATAAAAAGAAGTAATTTTATGGTGGTAGGAATGTAATGGCAGAGAATGTTTCTATTGAGGAACAGTTAATGGCATAACAAAATAAACAAAAAAAAAACAAAAAAAAACACAGTAAAATTAGCGTTTTGAGCCCAATATCGCTCTCCCATTTTAGCTGGGGCACAACAGGCAAAGCCCATTATTTGTGCAGCACATTTGGATTTGCAGAAGCCAAGAGCTATAAGGGAAGGGGGTGGTGTGTTTGGGCCTTGTAAAATGAACACATTTCCAATGACAGACAGACCCGTGGTAGAAAAGGTGCAGGGCTCACACTGACTAAACTATACGGACAGTGTTTATAGACGTGGGGCAGGGGCCATTGTTGTGCAATTTGTCCGTTCCCTTTTCCTAGTTCACTTTCTACATGATGTAACCCGCTCTGAAATAAACAGAAAATCTACCTTCACAGACCATCATTCTGACAGATTTAATTTTTGTCACCTTTGGATGCCACAAATCTGCCATATACAGTAGATGATTTATTTATTAACAATTTCTTTTATAGCGCACACATATTCCGCAGCGCTTTACAGAGCGTAGCTGAACATTCACA
Organism: Crinia signifera; assembly: GCF_055691185.1. Taxonomy (NCBI): domain Eukaryota; kingdom Metazoa; phylum Chordata; class Amphibia; order Anura; family Myobatrachidae; genus Crinia; species Crinia signifera. The sequence continues at coordinate 275,025,536 of NC_139219.1, forward strand.
TCAGTCCCTGCCCCAGTGGAGCTTACAGTCTATATTCCCTACCACATGTACACGCACACAGACATTCTAGGGTTCATTTTGTTGGGAGCCAATTAACCTTTTTTGGATTGTGGGAGGAAACCGGAGTACCCGGCGTAAACCCACACAAGTACGGGGAGAATACACAAACTCCACACAGTTAGAGCCATGGTGGGTATCGAACCCATGACCTCAGTGCTGTAAGGCAGTGATGCAAACCATTACACCATCCGTGCTGCACCAGATTACAGAGACCTATCTTTAACAATTCTGCCCAAAAGCGGATTTTTTTTTTTCTCTAGGGGGAAGAAGAAAAAAAATAATGCAGGACAACAGGATTCAAATGGGGGCGGTTACAGTTTCCCTTTAGATCTCAAACATGTTCTTTGAATCTAGTATTTAATCCAGGCTCAGGGGCCCTGCACAAGAAAAAAATAGATCAGAAAAATCATTTGGCCCTTAGAGCAGTGACATCCTGTATAATTACATCCCCACAGCAGGCAGATTCTCCATACAGTGAGACGTGACAGCTGGGTCTGCTTATCACAGGTTATATGAACCAGCCGCGTACGAACAGATGTGAAGTTCAGCAGCCACTACACAGCAAGAGGATAGACACTCATTCCCCTTAAGCCATATATGTCACCTTATTTTCCAAGGTCCACTGGGCTGTGAATAATCACATAATTACAGCTTCTACAGCCAGCCCTATGACTTACATACTTGGAAAGACAGGCCACTTTAACCTATTAATGACATGGGCTTGACTCACCCTACGCTGCCTCCACGTCACCAAGCATGAAAAGGGATAGGTGAAAGTGTCATTTGTTTCAACTAATCTTTATCACATTTTATGGATAATTAAATATCAAAGAGATCGTCCTTATTATCCACTGAAATACTGCATTTCAGTGTCTTTTTTTTGTGAGAGCCTTTAAATTAAAACAGGGAATAAGAATAAAAAAAAAAAAATTCTTTAAAAGGTAATATTATAGGCTTAAACATACCTTGGCAGTCCTATAATTTGATAGGATGTGCGGAAGTGAAGGCTTATAGGGAGCAATTGAGAAGCGGCTTTAAAGACTAAAATCTAAGAAACACTTAAAGGGTCTTTCATCTGCAGCTGAGCTTCACTTGTAACATCGGAAAGCTGCAGATTGTGTTTGATCCGCAGGCACCCTCGCAGCGAGCCACACAAAGACTTTCCTATTGCCTATTGTTGTGCCGTCACTTTCTGCCCTCCATGTTTTAAAGTTGCACATATAAATAAATGTGGTCATCAAAACAAATGCTGGTTAATAATAAATGAATTGCAATAACAATATTTAATTCCACCCAATATAAATTGCAGGAATCAAAGTGTTTTTTTTTTTTTCCTCTCTCCATCTCTCCAGCAAGGAGACTACAATTATCTGGTAACTATACATTTACAGGTGCTATGGACATGACACTAATTCTCCCCATGGAACTTGTATATTAGCTGGAACTGGCATTTTTTCAAGTTTCTTATATTTATACCCATTTTTTAGTCACAAGAGAATTCTCTTTCAAGAAATTTGTTCTTTTTCTGCATTATTATATGTGATGTTTTATTCATTAAATGTAAATAAATTCTTAAATTGGTATTTGTAATTTTTACAGTGAAACCCAAGCACTGTATCATATACACCTTTTTCCTTTTGTTACCTTTTGGGAGCTTTACACCCTTCCTGATACAGAAGCTGTAGCAACATCTGTGGTTCCTATTTTCCTCTTTACAGTTTTTCAAACCCGGGGCCAGATTCTCTAAGCTTCAAACGTGATAAAATGGAGAGTGATAAAACAGCCAGCCAATCAGCTCCCAACTGCCATGTCACAGACTAGCTTACATTCTATTTCAGGTCATTTGTGCAATAGGTTTGTGCCATTACACAGAACAGTACATCCAGAGAGTCTTGAGGTATGTAATGCTTTATACCTTACAGGAAACTGTAATCAAATGAACACAGTTAGTTTTTGTTCTGGCTACATAAACAAGATGAAAGCAGGAATTGAATTAAACTAAATGGGTCAGACTGGGACTGACCTTAATGTGACCTGTCTCACTGGACCTGCACAGACATATAGCTGCATCAGGCAATTGTCACTCGGCCCAGATCCAATGGAACTTTTAGTGAGATATAGTAGTGTCCGAGTTCACTGGAGAAGCCGTCCGAAATTTGACATGTTTCAAAGCAGCAATAATTTAAAGAAATTGGCTGAGTTCAGCTGGTATCCACTTGATGGGACCAAATGTACAAGGTCAACATGAACAAAAGATCGATAGTGGAAAAGGTCATGAGGTATTTTTTTTAAAAATGGTCTTTCTTTTTTTTACACCATAATGCGGATTCCTATAGGAAATAAGGTATAGAGCGCAAAGTAGGGGTAAGTGGTACAGTTATTAAGGGCTGACAGCAAAAAAATAAAAACCCTGAAGAACTTACGTAGGTCTTTCAAATGTCGAACTAAACACGGTTGCTCGGCTGGAATCCCCCATAACGAACTTGGATGCTATTAAATACCGCCAGATTTAACACCAGTCCCACCCCATATCAGAAAGAGGACATTGTGAATTAGGATGATTTGCTGCTTTGGTCCGATAAACCTAATGGGCTCCTATATCACTATGGCCCCTACACACACAGCGATGTAGGGGCATTTTCTGAGCGATGTCGTTTAATTAACTAAAATCGCTCAGAAAATGACGGTCTCCAACGAGTTATGGGGCCTACACATGTAACGATATGCAGAGTAGGGATTGTCACGTGTGGTGCACCAAGAGAGAAAAAAACTTTTACACAATAAAATGTACCTTTTAATTGGTTTACTTAAAACTGCGAAATATAACAGACTACATAAAACATTAAACAAAGTGACTACAGTGCATGTTAAAAACTGCCCATGCAATGCCTGCATGTACTAGACTCCTTATTCCAGAGATCTCTCTAGGTTTTTACCTTTACCCTCTTATTGCTGATGGCTGGATTTGCCTATATTTTCAATATGTCAGGGTTAATTATTAAAGGTATATATAACGGATCAAGTCTGTGTCAGACAACAACTATGTCTGTGGTCCAAAGAGACTAGTCTAACTTTTAGACTGGTCTTGGAGATAGTGGGGTCAATCAGTTTTGTTATATGATCTACTGATTAGGGAGATTAGACATCACACATTAAGTGATATCATCAAATCTCCTGGTGTGTATGTGTTTTGTGCTTTGGAGTAGAACCCACCGGATTCCCTCTCAAATATGTCTCTTGTTCAATGTTTAACTTTGCATATTTATTACACAAAAGATTTTACAGTTTTGTCCGCACCGGACTTTAAAGTATGAGCTGACTGATCTCCAACATATCTCCTAATGTGTACAATACGGTTTCAACAATGTTGCTTTTTTATAGACTTTATATTGGTGGCAAGTAATCGCCTATTATAGTGACAGGTTATGTTCACACCAAGCTGTAGCCAAAAAGGTAACTATTTCAGCGGGCGAATTCACCAGTGTAGTGGCAGATCAGTGTTACACTGCCCACTTCATTATGTGAAAAAGTGCCATAGATATATAAAGTTACCGTGATAGGTACGTATGTTGTATTAAGTGGAATGGCAGACCCCCCGTGTTGTACTGCCTATTCCACTTAGAGAAAAAAGTACAATAGATATGGGGAATTTAGCGTGCCGGTAAACTGATAGGCACGTGTGTCACTGCTTACTAAATGTAAGTTTGAGAGATCCCGGAGTATACGTCCTGCTGCCTTGGAGGTGCTCCACGGAGTCCCCCGGCAGGTCAGGCTATTGAATTTTGGCTAGTGGAACAATATCACAAATATTAATACATTAGAGTCCTGAGAAGGACTAATATTGTGGACACAGATTTAAACCCTGTAACATTAGAGTCCTTAAAAGGACTAGAATTGCGGACACAGATTGGAGTATGTGAGGTACATGCAGCGCAGTCGCACGGCTAGTATTGCCGGCGTGCGCTTCACAGATCTTCCTCAGGGCCCCATAACTCTTCCCCTCAGTGTTTGCACTTCCCCCTATGACGGCAATTGCTACATGTAAACACTTGCAATAAATAAATACAAAATACATACAGTAAAACATTTTACATATTTAAACACTATATTAAAACATGCACAACACTTTACAAAAAGGTGCTTCCATTATCACATTATAGGTGAGATGTAGTAAACCTTAGAGTGACAAAATGGAGAGAGATAAAGAACCAGTCAGTCGGCTCCTGCCATGTTACAGGTTGTGTTCGAGGACGATCAGGAGCTGATCGGTTGGTACTTAATCTGCCTCCATTTAGAACATCTGAGTATATGATGCAGGGTTCTAATGACACCAGTCAGTCAATCACTGACATAAATATATCAAAATAGAATATTTTATTTGACTATAAATAAGGAATGTGCAAGTGCCAGCAACGATAAGCATACCAAATTATAACATGGTGTCAAGGAGATGGGTGGGGGTATCAGAGAATAACAAGATTTGTATTAATGTAAAATACAATACAGATCAAAGGCATTGATTATAGAGGAGACCCCACAGGGAGCTAGTAATAATGACCTATCCAACTGTACCTACTGTCAACATTGTATTATCATTGGATGAGTCTCCCGCTGTGCCTACACAAGTGAGTGGCTTAAACCTCAATTACTTTTCTATTCGGAGTTTCCCTCACTTTTAATTATTATTTAAAGCACTCTCTGCATTTCATGCCCACTTAAGACTTAAGAGAAGCGCACTGAGCTTTTCCATAGGTAGCCAGCAGTTACAGGTGGACTTACAGTGTAATTGTGCCTGCTGGCTTCTGTGAAGTGTGACACGCTTAATGCATGAGGGGGTGCCACCCAGCCTACAGAGGTGCAAGCTACTTTCCTGGGTGGAGGGGTCAATATTCAATTTAGCACACTTTACAGACAACAGGTGCAAACACCTAATACACCTGTTCACAGTTAATTGTTTCATTTAAGTCCAGAAATAGAAACCAATGGAATTCCCCCTCCTTCAAAAGTGTCCGTGCTAACCTACAATATATTAAATATAAATAACATAGAATCAGTAGTCTATCCTCACACGTGTCATTAGGCTAGAGCTATGCAATTAGTCACTCGAGGCGAAATCATATAAAAAAAAAAAATCATAATTTATAAAGTAAAGAAAAATCCACTCTCCCAACCCAAAATTAAAAAGATAAAGCTTTCTGCAATATGTATTTCAATAAATGGGAGTCTATGGACTAAGCTTTAGAGAGAAATGATCACCACCTAATTGCCATGTTACAGGCTGTGTTTGAAAAATGACAGTTAATAGCTGGTTGGCTAGAACTTTGACTCTCCAATGCTGAGTACAAAGACCACTATGGGACACATTTATTAAGCCTGGTGAAGTGATAAAGTGGACAGTAATGACAGAGCAGCCAGTCAGCTTCTAACTGCCATTGTTCAAACTCAGCCTGTAACTTGACAGTTAGGCGCTAATTGGATGGTGCGTTACCACCGACCACTTTAGAACTTCACCTGGCTTAATGCATCTGCCCCTATGTTACTTATCAGCCCTTTCTTGCCACATATTTATCTTGTCCAATACAGGAACATGAAGCTCTGAGATGGTCAGTCATGTTTTGGCCTTAGGGTCACTGTATAAAATATATACTTCAGGTCACATTACAGAGGCTGGCAGTGCGTGACACTGGTGACAATGCTAGCTAACAAGTGCAGCTTTGTATCATATTGTACAGTACATATGTAGCGACACATCAACCAATCTTATTGGAATGGCCCCAATCCCCTTTTATTGCTATCAGCATTACACGGTCACGTATTGGACTTTTGCACAAGTTTTAAACACATCAATTTTTTCCCCATTTTTTTTTAAACCGATAGATAATATGAACCCGAGGCTTCCTTATTAGGTAGATAAATATTCTCCATTACACCCAACACAATATCTTAACATGTTGTTTCGTCATACGGAAAAAGCCAAGTGCACCACATTTTGTTAAGGAAATTTGTCATTAATAATCCCCCTAGACTTACTTTGAGCTGTGATGACGGTGAGGAGAACGGGTGACGTCAGCGGCCCTATCTCCCCACAGCCAAGCCCTTCTGCATTTTTAGGCACCACTCACATAAAAAAATAAACCACACAAGGGTGCCATCTACAAACCCCCCCCCCCCCCCCAATCAACTTGCAGACAGCCAGCGACACAAGGGGATCCAGCGCATGTGCTCTGCATACCATGCGTTGGATAATCGCTCGGGTTATGAATCGCAGCACAGTGGACAGGGCTGAATTAGCCCCTGGGTGCGACTAGAAGGGCTGCTTAGCGCGATTGCTGCAATGATGATGGAAGACAAATCTGAATGCTGAAAATGGATTTATATAGGATATTTTACTCCTTTTGATGGGGTGGTCGATTGGATTCTTATTTTGCTTACATAGGAGACATGATTTCAGCTGCGCTAGACAGATGAGCTAACAATTCATAACAGACAAATCCTGGAGACCAGACAGCAGCTACGCACAGCTTGAGTTACAATTACCAGTCCTGTAAATCTAGCACTAAAGACATCACAATTTCACTGGGATAATTTTTCGCAGCCCCTGCCCCCATTGAGGGGTCCAGAGATCGTGACCCAGGTCAGGTGCACACTCCCTAAGTGTGTTAAAGGGACAGAAGGTGCGTGAAAAACGGAATAATATACATATGTTCACAGCACAACATATGTGGCTAAATCTACAGGGTAACCAGATGAAGGCCAGCTAACATTCCAGCACACTGACAGCACATATATTTTTTAATCACTTTCTCTTTAGCGCTTTTTAATTAAACCCATTCATTAGAAAATGTTTTGCACATGCCCACTGCTCGCTCCCCTCACACCTGTGTGCTACTGCGGCCAGAGCATGTTGTTGGCGAAACCTCCAGCCTATGTGTAATTATCCCCCTCAGTGTAAAGGACTTGCCATTAGCATGTCATAAGTGAATGTGCAGGGCGGGTACCACTCACCCACAGCACAGAAGGAATGCAAACAAGTAGAATGAATACTTACCTGTTCCTTACAGAATTTCCTGGTGATGGGGGATGGAGACAGAAGTGTTGCACAATATCGTCACTTTATTATCCGTCAATCAGGGGAATATGCGCTATCCCCGTGCGTTATGGCTGGGGATACCTCTTCCCCTGATCTAGGACACCCGTCATGCGGGTGTTTAACGTGCGGCGGGACGAGATTTTAAAAAGAGCGCCTGCACCTTACCTGATACATAAAGAATGAAACCCCGTCCCTGATCGCCATCTTTTTCTGGCGCTGCAGATCTCCTGCTTGTAATGTTCAGTGGCGTTTGCTGGTCTCCGGCGTCTTCAAATTAAATCTGCGTATGTGCCGGGTATACAGCATCCCCGGCGAATATTACCCGGCGCTCGCAAAGTCTTAATTTGAAGACGTCGGAGACCAGCAAGCGGCACTGACCTTTAAAAGCAACTGCTCATGCGCCGAGGACACAGTGCAAGGCACGCAACCCGGCGCATGCGCAGTACTACAACCCAGGGAGGAGCGCACCACCGTTATGGGAGGAGGCGTATCCCCGTTGTGTGGGGATAACGCACTCCCATAACGTATACTAAAAAATAATACATCAAGGTGATGGGCAAGGCTGCTAAAGTGGTGAAGCGAAACTAGGCTCATAAAGAACGATGTAGCCCTGATGATAAATCTACCCCTCAGTGCGCTGATACAAGGATATTTGAAGAGCAACGGGATGGTGGCCTTTGTGACACCTATAAACTGGGAGGCGCCCTCCCAAAAAAAAAAAAAAAAGAAGAAGGAGGGAACTCCTTCTACAAGTTCTTTTCTGATGACAATAAACTCTAGATTACAGAACAAATATAAGTTCGGGATGGGGAAGAGGGCATAGATTATCTTTAATAAAGCTTAATCCTTTGAGTGCCAATGTTGCTCGAGATATCCTCAAAATATCTGACACATCGCTGTGCATCGATATGTGCGGAGTAATCTGAGTGATCTAGCATCGCTCAGCAAAATCTCCCCATGTGTATGCCCCTTTACAAGTCATTTTCAGGGATTGCTTATAAAACAATGTTCATTTCAAATTAGGAGACAAAGGGGTACATTTACTAAGATGTGAGTTTGATTGAAGATGAGATGTTGCCTATAGCAGCCAGATTCTAATTTATTTAGCACCGTTTACAAGATAATACAATCTGACTGGTTGCTATGGACAACATCGCTTCTTCAATAGAACTGCCATCTTAGTAAATGTATCCCAAAGTGGTTGTTGTATATTTGTACTATCAGCGTCTAAGTTTTACAACTACAGTATATAACCTTTATTTCAGGTCTCTATGGCCTTTACAATGAACTCGTCGGTTATATTAAAAAACACAAAATGTCTCAAAAACAGGTTGTCCTATTTGTAAGTCCTTGCAGCTCCCACTTAGTCTAGCAATACAAACTGGCAGCAATATTTGTTGAATACCTGCAGCTAATCAGAAGGATGTGAAAAACATATATTCCAATCATTAGGGGCAGCACGGATGGTGTAATGGTTAGCATTACTGCCTCACAGCGCTGAGGTTCAATTACCACCATGGCCCGAACTGTGCAGAGTTTGTATATTCACCCTGTGCTTGCTGTGGGTTTTCTCCGGGTACTCCGGTTTCCTCCCACAATCCAAAAATATACTGGTAGGCTAATTGGCTCCCAACTAAATGAACCCTAGAATGTATGTGTGTGCGTGTACATGTAGGTGTGTATGCAATTGCTGGTGTCAGATACCCAATGCAACCGATATCAGCGGCAACGGGGATAACCCAGTGTGTACTGGACATAAGGGGTTGATTTAATTGCTGGTGTGCCCATGAGTAATTGCACGCACATGCCACACTTACCGGTAGCTCCAAGATCACACATTTCGGTATGGACAATGTATGCAATTTCAGGGTAGTTTGATCTACAGTTTTCTATCCCGATACCGGTGTTCTTCTACTGACATACACAACCTCACTGGTGCGTCGGACACAGATAGAGAGACAGCCTCTTACCGGAAGCGGCTTTAATCTGGTAGCCTTTCTCTGTGCCAGGGCACACATCCAACAGCTGCATGATGCGGTCCAGAAGGCCATGGATCACCTCAAAGCCTGGGTTCTTGTTGTAGTACACAGCGCACAGGTGTCTGTGGTTACGCGCTCCGACATCTTAAGGGATGAGGAGAAGATCATTCTTGGTTAAAGTGAGTCTACAAAGATGGACCAGTTATCTATACATCAGACAGATCACAAAGGAAATCAAATTACCTATAACTGTGACTTATGATTGGAGGACAGAAGGAAGCTCTGTAAGCAGAGGACAGGGCAGTACACACAATAAAACAAAAGTGAGGACAGATGGAAAACTGTAACTTGTTCTACCTTCCCTCCTCCTTATGAGCTCCTGTCCCACCACAATCCACCAGTTGGACGTCCGTGTGTCACTCACTTCAATAAGTGCAGCTCACTTCAATAAGGCTAGTCAAGCCTCAGTACAACCACATGTAAAAACAAGATAAGAAGTAGCGCACATATGAGCAAAGTAGTCAGATTTTACTAAAAAAATGTATATAAGCTCACATACAGGAAAGTAAGAGACAGCCGGCATGAGAATAATCACCGCTCATAGGCACTGACGAAGTCCTATGACGAAACGCATTGGGGCGTTTCCATCTGACATACCGGATCACTTGCTGTCCGCTGGATATCGTCCGTCTTCTGCTGCTGTGCGAAGAACACCGCTGCCGCTGTTACATCCGTGTCGGAGTGGCTGGAGTCCCCAGTGTCCGCACCTCGGCGTGCCTATGAGCGGTGATTATTCTCATGCCGGCTGTCTTTTATATGAGAGCTTATATACATTTTTTCAGTAAAATCTGACTACTTTGCTTATGTGTGCGCTCCTTCTTATCTTGTTTTTACATACACACACACACACACACACACATATATATATATTAACCAAGCAGTACTTTAGGAGAATGCTTTGTATAAAATATTTATTTATTAAGTTTCTTATATAGTGCACACATATTCCGCAGCGCTTTACAGAAATAAATAAGGCACCTACAAACTAGAAAGGCATGCCTCTTATGATTTCTCTATCTTTTCATAAAATTTAAATCTTTAAATGCACCAGGCAAGTCCTTAAGACTAGAGACAATGTTTTGTCAACATTCTATATCATGTCAACAGTTTATCAGTGTCAAAATGTTAACAGCATGTCAACATTACAACCATGTCGAACTTATGAATGTTGATGAATGTGTTTCAAATTCATTCTTCTCTCCTTCAGCAGTGCCACTTAAGCATCACTTCTTGTATTTCCTTGGATTTAAAAATAATTAAAAAAATAATTATATTTATAAGAAATCTTGTATATATTTTTCCAATGAATGACTTACTGAACAAAAATGTATTAATTTAATTGAACATTATTTAACAAGGGTGTGTGTGCCAGGCCCTTCATTGGTTGCCTGTATCTTACCGTATTCAATATAAAAACACTTCTACTCGCATATAAAGCTATTAACCACACTGCACCAGCATATATCTCTCTACTTATCACAAAATATCTCCCATCTCGACCACTCCGCTCTGCACATGATCTGCGTCTCTCTTCTGCACGGATCACTAGCTCCCATTCACTATTACAGGACTTACATAGGACTGCTCTCACCCTATGGAACGCCTTCCACGCACAATAAGACTCTCCACTAGCCTCCAAACTTTCAAGCATTCCCTGAAAACTCACCTCTTCAGGCAAGCCTATCATATTCAAGTTCTACACGCATAACCCTCTGAGGCACTTATGTATTATATAGCTTCCCTTCTGGACCTGTAACTTGGTGGGACTGCTATGCTATTACTGGTGCCTGTCCTTGTGTCTCCCTCCTATGTCCCTATAGATTGAAAGCTTGCAGCAGGGCCCTCTAACCTCCAAGTCTGTCTGCTGTTACCCAGTTTGTTTTATCACAGATGCATCGCATCCAGCCCAAAATAAACAGGCACAGTGCATATCACATGCACCTAGCGCTAATCCTATATAACACAAGGCTAACGTTGCTCATCACCTCTATGGGGGTAGAGAAGTGTTGTGCATGCTGGCAACCACTAGGTGGTGCCCAATAGAGCAATTCAAGTGTTTCTCCGTTTGGGTGCACACAGCAGTTATGTTGTTTTGTCATTTTGATGGGCTGGTAACTAGTAAATTTATAGACTTAAATGCGGCTTTACACAAACCCCACTAGTGTTTAAGTGGATTTCCACAGTGAGCAATATTACATAAAGAATACTGATAGAAACGGAGTATAGTGGGAAAGCTGAGAGCAGCATGACAAGTAGCAATCAGGAAGATTAAGAGTGAGAGAAGGAAAATAACAGGAGAAAGGCGTAAACAGTAGAAGAACAAGATAAGGGAAATCCCAAATCAGCTGCAGACGTGCTCTTTGTAGAAATAAGGAAAGAAATTGAGAACAGACGGGAGAGAGAGCCGATCCAGCTGCACATTGTAAAGCTTCAAACGCTCTGTATCTCCAGTGCACTCTCCATGTCCGGAGGACGGAGGCCCAAACCTCTTTATCTGTTCTTATAGCTACCCCTGCAGTGAGCAGCAATTACTCATACGCACCGCATCAATACAGACACAGGGGACTACATGTAACACAGCATATACATGTACACAACATATCATACAAAACATAACAAAAGATCGGAGGAGGAATGGCCGCAATAGACCAAGAGCACCTAACCTGACCTAAGCTGCACACTGAGGTAACCAGGACACAAGGGGCCAAATGCCAATGCATCTTATAAAAGGAAACCACACGGGCTGCCACTCATGAGTGCCCTGTATTGCCAGATAAGACATGTTGCCGCATGTAGGATGTCAGGGAAATTGAACGGACATTGGGCCTTATTCTAGTTCACTCTCAGAGGGGCAAAACCATGTGCACTGCAGGGGGGCAGATGTAACAGGTGCAGATAGAATTAGATTGGGGCAAGTTATTTTGTTTCTGTGCAGGGAAAATACTGACTGCTTTATGTTTACACTGCAATATAGATCTCACTTTAAAGAAAAACCTCACCCAAATCTAATTCTCTCTGCACATTTTACATCTTCCCCACCTGCAGTGCACATGGTTTTGTCCATTTGAGAAGGAATTTGCCTCTAAGAGTGAACTAGAATAAGGCCCAAAGTTTCCCAATTGCATTTAGTATTCCATGTGTCACCATTCTTGCAGACTACAGACCGTAAACTCATTTGAAAGAGCGCCATTTTTTGTTTCTTTGTGATGCTTCCTCAATGTACAGCACTATGTTCTATCCTTTCAGTAAGTGAAATATAATAAGGCATAGTATAAGGGTAAGGGGTATACATCTAGTAATCTTCCACACAGCAACCATAACAGTTATAACCATTATGGTACTGCCCCACAAGAGTTGATGCTGGGTTAGTTGGGTACTGGAGCCGGATGTACAGTATGAAACCATAGACATGCGGTCCTGTTCACAAGGACAATGGTACAAGGGTGTAAGTCACTGCCTCCCACCCAATCAGCAGTCCTATCCGTTTTAGTGAACATTCCTTTGTGCTTATTGATTAATGGTAGGTCATAGTGGCCCACTGCAAAACTTGGGAATGCTGAATGTAATAGTCAGATTATTCTAAAATGGGATAGGAATCATTAAAAAGTAATGGTTTTGCAGCACGTTCTAAAAGAGATTTAACTGATAATATATGTGAGCATTTGATCACTGCCGTGCTGATGTCATCTCGCAAGACTGCGTTTCTCATTCAGAGTATAGACTGTAGAACCGATCATCGCCCACTCTCCAGGTGTTGTATATCAACTCCGCCAGGATAGTAGGTGTCAACTTGCCCTGGTTAGTGCGGTCACCGCCTGGCTGTGAATGAAGAAGTGTGGAAAAAGCAAAAATGACCACTGTCCTTCCCTCCATGGCACAACGCAGGCTGCCATAAGAGCTGATGCCCTCCACTAACACGGACTGTGCTGCACCTGTAATTCCTTCACTGCACCATATGCAGCCTAGTATGTGTCCAACAGGGAAGCGCGTGTAATATAATGTGCCCTGCTGAGCGCATATCCAGAGGGATTAGGATGCTGCTGCACCATTATGCCCCAGGTCACACAAACCATAGGTGCTCCCCAAAATCTCTGGCAGTACCGGGATACCCTGGATAAGGACAGAGTGAGAATTCTGCAATCCACAAGGGGCGAGTGTCAAAAACTATTTTGCCTACATGATATTATTACTAGTAGCAAACAATCAGTTCACTAAGGAATAAGGCTGAATAACACTTTAAATATACATTTGGAAACCGTTCTATACACACTTTATATAAAGTGTATAGGTTAGGATTTCAAGAGTGATAAAGCAGAGAGAGATTAAGTGCCAGCCAATCAGCTCCGTTCTTGCTGAAGCGTTCTGACCAATCTAGCTTCGCTCTCATTGCTTCAGCATTCCCCGTGTGTAGGCCCGTTAAGAGCTGTGTTCATGCAGAGGTCTGCGTCACTCGGCAGAACTTATATAATGATCCATGTGCAGGTGAGTTTGGGGGTTAAATAAACAATACAGAATTGAAAAACAATTATAATAAGCATTCCTATCGCAACGTAAAGCCCAGAAAACAATGAGAAACAAAATAAGACAAAATGACCTCTCCACAGACACCTATCTGTAGTACGATGGAAGCCTCTGGTGGAAGAAGGCAACATAACATGTACCAGTTCCTTCTCTTGGGTAGCTCTAATGCTGACATTATCCTGCCCCCTGCTGGTCAACACTAGAAAGTGCAGGTATTATTACAATTTACAGTAAAGTGATTTGAGGGGGACGAAAAACACAACGCTCATCGGAATTCTATCCTAACTTGTAAATGTAATGTTGGGGGGAAAAAAATAGGGAAACAAAACAAACCATGTAATTGGAAAATTACAGCGTCAGCCCAAAACAGGACATATGCTATGGGTACAGGACATATGCTATGGGTACTATGGGTAGTGTCAACCACTATTAGTTGATAGTGAAAAGGTTGACACATCAAAAAGGTCAACATACATAAGGTTGATTGGGTCAAAAGGTCAACACAAGCAAAAGGTCTACATTAGTTTTGACTTTTTTGGTGTTATTTTGACCCAGGTCGACATGGACACCGTATAAATGTACGGTGTGCACTTGCCATGTTTCAGGCATGGTGCCTTGCGGTGGTCGGTACACTTTTATTCTCTCTCTATGGTAAACTACGAACAATCATTAAAAAAAAAAGAAAAGTCAAAATTTCCCCATGTCGACCTTTTGACTACACCCCTATGCTATTGGGATATGAAAATCAGGTTCGGGATGAGTCACCGACAGTCGGGATTCCGATGGTCGTTTCTTCAACACCGGAACCCTGACTGCCAGTAGCCCGACAGTTGGGATCCCAACTTGCACAAGCTATTTTCCCTTGGGGGGTCCAGAACCCTCATAAAGGGAGAATAGAATATGCACCTCTCAGCTAGTCACTGAGCCCACAAGGGGCTTTGAATTCGCACACCCTCTGCCGGGCTCCTGACAGTCGGGATTCCAATGTTGGAGAAACAACTGTCGGAATCCCGACTGTAGGTAAGTTATACCATACCCAGAAACTCAGGGAGAAATCACTGAACTAGAGTGCTGCCATCTATCTACCACTAAAAGTATAGCAGTATATACAGGAAAACTAGTAGTCTGTAGTACTGTGTGTATGTTATTAGTAGAGATGTGCACCGGACACTTTTTCGCGTTTTGGGTTCTGATTACCTTCAGGTTTTGGGTTCTAATGGGTTTTGCCAAAACACCCCCTAAAGGTTTTGGGTTTTGGGTTCTGATTTTTTTGAAAAAAGCATAAAAATGGTTAACATTGCATAATTTAGGTGTTTTTTTGCTCCTATGCTATTATTAACCCCATCAGCTTTCTTCTCCACTCATTTACAGTCTATTCTGAAGACCTCACACCTCACAATATTGTTTTTAGGCCAAAATGCTGCACCGAGGTAGCTGGATGACTATGATAAGCAAGACAAATGGGCGGCACAAACACGTGGCCCATCTAGGAGTGGCACTGCAGTGGCAGATAGAAAAACTAGGCCCCAAAGAGCACATTATTCAAAAGAAAAAAAGAGGTGCAAGATGGAATTGTCCAAGGGCCCTCCCACCCAAACTAGGCCCCAAAGAGCACATCATTCAAAAGACAAAAAAGAGGTGCAAGATGGAATTGTCCTACGGCACTCCCACCCAAACTAGGCCCCAAAGAGCACATTATTCAAAAGACAAAAAAGAGGTGCAAGATGGAAGTGTCCAAGGGCACTCCCACCCAAACTAGGCCCCAAAGAGCACATTATTCAAAAGACAAAAAAGAGGTGCAAGATGGAAGTGTCCAAGGGCACTCCCACCCAAACTAGGCCCCAAAGAGCACATTATTCAAAAGACAAAAAAGAGGTGCAAGATGGAATTGTCCTACGGCACTCCCACCCAAACTAGGCCCCAAAGAGCACATTATTCAAAAGATAAAAAAGAGGTGCAAGATGGAAGTGTCCAAGGGCACTCCCACCCAAACTAGGCCCCAAAAAGCACATTATTCAAAAGACAAAAAAGAGGTGCAAGATGGAATTGTCCTACGGCACTCCCACCCAAACTAGGCCCCAAAGAGCACATTATTCAAAAGACAAAAAAGAGGTGCAAGATGGAATTGTCCTACGGCACTCCCACCCAAACTAGGCCCCAAAGAGCACATTATTCAAAAGACAAAAAAGAGGTGCAAGATGGAAGTGTCCAAGGGCACTCCCACCCAAACTAGGCCCCAAAGAGCACATTATTCAAAAGACAAAAAAGAGGTGCAAGATGGAATTGTCCTACGGCACTCCCACCCAAACTAGGCCCCAAAGAGCACATTATTCAAAAGACAAAAAAGAGGTGCAAGATGGAATTGTCCTTGGGCCCTCCCACCCACCCTTATGTTGTATAAACAGGACACGCACACTTTAACAAACCAATCATTTCAGCCACAGGGTCTGCCACACGACTGTGGCTGAAATGATTGGTTCGTTTGGGCCCCCACATCACAAGCTGCCATTTAATATGTCCCTGCACAAACTGGCTCTACAGAGGCAAAAGGTCGTCCTCATCCTCATCCAGCGATTCCTCACCACCATCAGTATCTTGTTCTTCCTCACCCTCACAGAGTATTAATTCGTCCCCGCTGGAATCCACCACCACAGGTTCCTGTGTACTTTGTGGACGCTGGTCTTTCTCGTAGAATTGATAATTCATTTTTATGAACATCATCTTCTCCACATTTTTTGGAAGCAACCTCCTACGCTTATTGCTGACAAGGTTCCCAGCTGCACTAAAAACTCTTTCGGAGTACACACTGGAGGAAGGGCAACTGAGGTAATATAGAGCCAGTTTGTACAGGGGCTTCCAAATTTCCTTTTTTTTCTGCCAGTACTGGTAAGGACTCTCTGACATGCCTACTTGGGTGCTGTCACCCATATAATCCTCCACCATTCTGTCAATGGTGATAGCATCATAGGCAGTGGAAGTAGACATGTCAGAAATTGTTGGAAGGTCCTTCAGCCCAGACCAAATGTCCAAACTTGGTCCTTTATCACCACCAGCGGGGGGTTTAGGAAATCGCAGTTGTTTCCTTGCAGAACCAGTTGCTGGAGAAAATGAAGGAGAAGGTGCTGCTGAGTCACTTTCCACTTCAGAAGATGACAGTTTTCTAACCAGCAGTTCTTTGCACTTCTGCAGGCTTGTGTCCGCCGGAAAGAGTGACACCACGTAGGCTTTAAACCGAGGATCGAGCACGGTGGCCAAAATGTACTCCTCTGATTTCAAAATTTGTACCACCCTCGAATCCTGGCAAAGCGTATGAAGGACTTCATCCACAAGTCCCACATGCTTAGAGGACTCGCTCCGTCTCAGCTCCTCCTTCACTTTCTCCAACTGTTTCTGCAAAAGCCTGATGAGGGGAATGACCTGACTCAAGCTGGCAGTGTCTGAACTGACTTCACGTGTGGCAAGTTCGAAGGGTTGGAGAATCTTGCACAACACTGAAATCATTCTCCACTGTGCTTGAGTCAGGTGCATACCCCCTCCTTTGCCTATGTCATAGGTGGATGTATAGGCTTGAATGGCCCTTTGCTGCTCCTCCATCCTCTGAAGCATATAGAGGGTTGAGTTCCACCGCGTTACGACCTCTTGCTTCAGCTGATGGAGGGGCAGGTTCAACAGTGTTTGCTGCCGCTCCAGTCTTTGGCATGCAGCCGCCGAATGACGAAAGTGGCCACAAATTTTTCGGGCCACCGAAAGAGTCCCCTGCACAGCTCTGTTGTCTCTTAGAAAACTCTGGACCACCAAATTTATCGTGTGAGCAAAACAGGGCACATGCTGGAATTTGCCCTGCTTTAATGCCCGCACGATATTGCAGGCATTGTCTGACACCACAAATCCCCAGGAGAGTCTAAGAGGGGTAAGCCATTGCCCAATGATTACCCTCAGTTTCTGTAAGAGGTTATCGGCGGTGTGCCTCTTACGGAAAGCGGTTACACACAACGTAGCCTGCCTAGGAAGGAGCTGGCATTTCCCAGGTCCTACTACTGGTGCTGCTGCTGTTGTTGCTGCTGGACAAGGTGATTCATCTACCCAGTGGGCTGTCACGGTCATGTAATCCCTAGTCTGCCCTTTTCCACTTGTCCACATGTCCGTTGTTAAGTGGACAGTGGGTATGACCGCATTTTTCAGGGCACTGAGAACACTTTTATGCACTTTACTGTACAGCTTCGGTATCGCCTGTCTAGCGAAGTGGAATCTTGACAGTATTTTGTAACGGGGACACACTAAGTCCATCAATCGTCTAAATCCTACTCCAGCAGTTATGGACACCGGAAGCACATCTAATACAATCAGATCTGCTAAGGCCTCAGTTACCCGCTTTGCCATTGGATGACTGCTGTCATACTTCATCTTCATGGCAAAGGACTGTTGGACAGTCAATTGCTTAGTGAAATAAGTGTTCCGACTTCCCCTCCGGGATGATGAATGACTCCCAGCAGCAACAGCAGCAGCGGCAGCAGTAGGAGGCGTAGCAATGCAGGATCCTCCAGAAGAATCCCGGATAGGAGAGGAGTCAGTCAGGCAAGTAACATGGCCTATAGGACTACTCCCAATCCTCATTGAGGAAGAAATTGACGAGGAGGGACTTTGCGGTGTAGTTGGGCACGTGGACACAACAGGACAAAGGGATTTAGTTGTCCCTGGACTGTGTACATTCTTAGCCACAGTTTCTGAACTAAACAGCAACTTATGAACGCTCTTCAAGTGACGTAGAAGGGAGGATGTCCCTAGGTGGGAAACGTCCTTACCCCTGCTTATTTGAGCTTTGCATAAGCTACATATGGCAAAACAATTGTTGGACGGTTTGGGATAAAAATAATTCCAGACCGAAGAGGTGGATTTATTGGTCTTCTGTCCAGGCATGGTGATGCCCTTTGGGATCTCACGGACAACAACTGTCTTGCCCGGTGCCTCATTTAAGCAAACCGCATCAGCATCGTCCTCCTCGTCAATTTCTCCCTCAGCACCAGCTTCATCAATATCCTCCTCCTGGTGTACAACACTGACACCTTCATTATCGACATCTGCAACTGCACTGTCTGTGATCCTTCCAGCACATGCAGAGGGTGTGCTGCGAATGCTGAAAGGAGCATCCTCTTCCCGTACAGTGATGGGAAGGTCAGGCATCGCAACCACCAACACCCTTGGACTCTCCACTGGGATTTGTGATACCATGTCTTCTTTGGAAGGCAGAGTTGTTTGCTGGATTTTTGTTGGTGACACCTTAAATCTCTTAAATTTTAAAGTGGGAGAAGGAGGAGGAGGAGGAGGAGGAGGAGGAGGAGGAGGAGGAGGACTTTGATCATCTTGTGAAGCTGAGCCACTAGTCATGAACATAGGCCATGGCCGTAGCCGTTCCTTGCCACTCCGCGTTGTAAATGGCACACTGGCAACTTTAAGTTTCTCCTCCAATGATTTGCTTTTTCTTTTTAAGGGCCTTTTACTCAACTTTGGCTTTTTGGATTTTACATGCCCTCTACTTTGACACTGGGCATCGGCCTTGGCAGACGACGTCGATGGCATTTCATCGCCTATGTCATGATGACTAGTGGCATCAGCTTCAGAAGCACGACGAAGTGGCTCCTCATCTTTTCCTTTTTTTTTATCCTCCATATTTTGGATATCTAACGGTAGGCAGCGGTGTCAGCAAACTGGATACCGAGATATCAGCTGGTTGTTGTCACTATCCAGTGACAACAGCAGCAAGATACAAAAGTGGATATATATCAGTAACACAACAAGTGGCGTCAGCAAACCAGAGTTATGTACTGCGATATCTAACGGTAGGCAGCGGTGGCAGCAAACTGGATACCGAGATATCAGCTGGTTGTTGTCACTAGCCAGTGACAACAGCAGCAAGATACAATATTTATTTTGTGGATAGTTACACTGGTAGGTAACACAACAGGTGGCGTCAGCAAACCGGAGTTATTTACTGCGATATATGTAACGGCAGCGGTGTCAGCAAACTGGATACCGAGATATCAGCTGGTTGTTGTCACTATCCAGTGACAACAGCAGCAAGATACAAAAGTGGATATATATCAGTAACACAACAAGTGGCGTCAGCAAACCAGAGTTATTTACTGCGATATATGTAACGGCAGCGGTGGCAGCAAACTGGATACCCAGATATCAGCTGGTTGTTGTCACTAGCCAGTGACAACAGCAGCAAGATACAATATTTATTTTGTGGATAGTTACACTGGTAGGTAACACAACAAGTGGCGTCAGCAAACCGGAGTTATTTACTGCGATATATGTAACGGCAGCAGTGGCAGCAAACTGGATACCCAGATATCAGCTGGTTGTCACTAGCCAGTGACAACAGCAGCAAGATACAATATTTATTTTGTGGATAGTTACACTGGTAGGTAACACAACAAGTGGCGTCAGCAAACCGGAGTTATTTACTGCGATATATGTAACGGCAGCAGTGGCAGCAAACTGGATACCCAGATATCAGCTGGTTGTCACTAGCCAGTGACAACAGCAGCAAGATACAATATTTATTTTGTGGATAGTTACACTGGTAGGTAACACAACAAGTGGCGTCAGCAAACCGGAGTTATTTACTGCGATATATGTAACGGCAGCAGTGGCAGCAAACTGGATACCCAGATATCAGCTGGTTGTTGTCACTAGCCAGTGACAACAGCAGCAAGATACAATATTTATTTTGTGGATAGTTACACTGGTAGGTAACACAACAGGTGGCGTCAGCAAACCGGAGTTATTTACTGCGATATATGTAACGGCAGCGGTGGCAGCAAACTGGATACCCAGATATCAGCTGGTTGTTGTCACTAGCCAGTGACAACAGCAGCAAGATACAATATTTATTTTGTGGATAGTTACACTGGTAGGTAACACAACAGGTGGCGTCAGCAAACCGGAGTTATTTACTGCGATATATGTAACGGCAGCGGTGGCAGCAAACTGGATACCCAGATATCAGCTGGTTGTTGTCACTAGCCAGTGACAACAGCAGCAAGATACAATATTTATTTTGTGGATAGTTACACTGGTAGGTAACACAACAAGTGGCGTCAGCAAACCGGAGTTATTTACTGCGATATATGTAACGGCAGCAGTGGCAGCAAACTGGATACCCAGATATCAGCTGGTTGTCACTAGCCAGTGACAACAGCAGCAAGATACAATATTTATTTTGTGGATAGTTACACTGGTAGGTAACACAACAAGTGGCGTCAGCAAACCGGAGTTATTTACTGCGATATATGTAACGGCAGCAGTGGCAGCAAACTGGATACCCAGATATCAGC
This sequence comes from Crinia signifera, assembly GCF_055691185.1. NCBI lineage: Eukaryota > Metazoa > Chordata > Amphibia > Anura > Myobatrachidae > Crinia > Crinia signifera. Next base: position 275,046,586 of record NC_139219.1, read on the forward strand.
TGGTTGTTGTCACTAGCCAGTGACAACAGCAGCAAGATACAATATTTATTTTGTGGATAGTTACACTGGTAGGTAACACAACAAGTGGCGTCAGCAAACCGGAGTTATTTACTGCGATATATGTAACGGCAGCAGTGGCAGCAAACTGGATACCCAGATATCAGCTGGTTGTTGTCACTAGCCAGTGACAACAGCAGCAAGATACAATATTTATTTTGTGGATAGTTACACTGGTAGGTAACACAACAGGTGGCGTCAGCAAACCGGAGTTATTTACTGCGATATATGTAACGGCAGCGGTGGCAGCAAACTGGATACCCAGATATCAGCTGGTTGTCACTAGCCAGTGACAACAGCAGCAAGATACAATATTTATTTTGTGGATAGTTACACTGGTAGGTAACACAACAAGTGGCGTCAGCAAACCGGAGTTATTTACTGCGATATATGTAACGGCAGCAGTGGCAGCAAACTGGATACCCAGATATCAGCTGGTTGTTGTCACTAGCCAGTGACAACAGCAGCAAGATACAATATTTATTTTGTGGATAGTTACACTGGTAGGTAACACAACAAGTGGCGTCAGCAAACCGGAGTTATTTACTGCGATATATGTAACGGCAGCAGTGGCAGCAAACTGGATACCCAGATATCAGCTGGTTGTCACTAGCCAGTGACAACAGCAGCAAGATACAATATTTATTTTGTGGATAGTTACACTGGTAGGTAACACAACAAGTGGCGTCAGCAAACCGGAGTTATTTACTGCGATATATGTAACGGCAGCGGTGGCAGCAAACTGGATACCCAGATATCAGCTGGTTGTCACTAGCCAGTGACAACAGCAGCAAGATACAATATTTATTTTGTGGATAGTTACACTGGTAGGTAACACAACAAGTGGCGTCAGCAAACCGGAGTTATTTACTGCGATATATGTAACGGCAGCGGTGGCAGCAAACTGGATACCCAGATATCAGCTGGTTGTCACTAGCCAGTGACAACAGCAGCAAGATACAATATTTATTTTGTGGATACACTGGTAGGTAACACAACAAGTGGCGTCAGCAAACCGGAGTTATTTACTGCGATATATGTAACGGCAGCGGTGGCAGCAAACTGGATACCCAGATATCAGCTGGTTGTTGTCACTAGCCAGTGACAACAGCAGCAAGATACAAAAGTGGATACACTGGTAGGTAACACAACAAGTGGCGTCAGCAAACCACAGTTAAAAATTTAATTACTGAGTCTGCGATATCTAACGGCAGCCAGTGGTGTCAGCAACAACAACAACTTAATTATTTTTTTTTATATTTTTATATATTTTTAATTTTTTTTTATTTTTTTTTATATACTCTGAGAGGTAGGTACAAGGTAGTGGCACTGGCAACAACAGAGGTGACTGCCTGGTAGGTGTTTACAACCATATAACAGGTAGCCAGGCAGCACAAAAACCCTCTCTGGCAGCACAATAAAAATTATTAAACCCCCCTCTGTCTGTAGTATTCTGTAGCAGGCTAGCAGCAGCAGTGACACAATTAGAGATGAGCAGGCTATAGCAATAAAGAAAGAAAACCCCCTCTGCGGCAGTACAATAAACCCCCCTCTGTCTGTAGTATTCTGTAGCAGCAGCAGTGACACAAATTACAGATGAGCAGGCTACAGCAATATAGAAAAAAAAATCACTCTCCAGCAGCACAATAAAAATGATTAAACCCCCTCTGTACTTGCAGCTCTTTAGCAGCAAGCAGCACAGTGACACACACAACGCTCCAGCAAACCCCCCTCACGGAGCAATAAATAAAACCCCCCTCTCTGGCAGCACTGCTGCCTGCTCTGCGTCGCCCCACAGAATGAAGATGGCGGCGGCGGGTCCCGGCTTTTATGTAATCCGGATCTCGCGAGAATCCGACGTCACCAATGTGACGTCGGGCCTCGATTTCGGCTCCGGGCCTGCGCGGGAGTCCGCGGACGTCCTGGATCCGGATTCGGATTCAGGACGTCCGTGTGGATCCGGATCTCGGAGATCCGGACCCGCTCATCACTAGTTATTAGCCAAATGAATGAAATAGAATTGACAAATTGGACACTACTTTGAGCTTGTTATCCATTATGGTATAATAAAGAAATCTGAACTGCAGAATGTCTATAAATACAGTGTAGACCAATTTATCTGTGTACATTAGATTCTATCTTCCTGTGTGTTTGGTACATATACATACAAGTAAACCACAACCTGACACACAAATGGGGGGAACCTAAAACACATATTTGGTCTACATTGTACTTCTATATGATCCTATACAAGAACAGATGAACAGACCTAAGCACTCTACAGCGCTAACAAATCAGCTAACCAACAAACACAGGTTATAAACCATTCGGCTTATTTTTTTTTAAAACAGGCCCATAATAATACAGACTCAAATACCACTATTCTCCATGCATTACAAGTTGCATTATACAAATCATGTGACCTCTGTAGCACTGGCCGTCATTTCTGTGACCATTAAATCGCATCTTTTTTTGCAACATCTTTTCTGCTGATTACAATATGCCTATATTCAGCTGTATCGGCATAAGAAATGTAAAATTATAGTATTTTTCTAGATAAACAGTGTAATGTAGCATTTCACACGCACTCACATACTGAATATAGTATTTTAATCAGCAGAAGCTATTTCTACATGTGAAAAAGTTGTTAATAAGTTGATTATTGAATAGAATGTGATTTAGAACTCAAATATCCGGTCAGCTGGTAGTTTATTATTTTGGGCGTGCAATCTGTGGTTTGTTTACTATGTCTATGTGGGAAAAAAAATCAATACTTGTTCTGATGTTCTAAAGTCGGTCGGAGTTTAAAGGCCCCCTTACATTTGTCCGACTTGTCATAACGACAAGTCGGACCCGATTGTCCCAGCAGCTCCCCGGGACGGATCACATGCGATGGCACTTCATGTGCCAAGTTTTGCATGTGATAAATCGCATGCGATTTATCACATGCAACTCTCGGGGAGCTGCAGGGACAATGGGAGCGGGGGACAGCAGCGGGGATATGCACGCAATCAGAGAGCGGGCGGGGAGGGGGGGGGGGGAAGGGGGGCAATCAGGGAGCCGGGCAAGAAGCCGCTGGGCAGGGAGCAGGGGGGGCGGCGGCACAGAGTACCAGGGAGCCGGGCAGGAGAAGATGATGCAGCAGCAGCGCGAGTGGCACGAGCACTTCCAAAAAAAGAAAAACCCCATACAAATGCATAGGAAGCCATTGATTGGCTGAGACCTCTCTCAGCCAATGAGCGATTGGCTGAGAGAGGTCTCAGCCAATCGCTCATTGGCTGAGAGAGGTCTCAGCCAATCAATGGCTTCCTATGCGTTTGTATGGGCTTTTTTTTTTTGGAAGTGCTGCTGCTGCAGCGTCTTCTCCTGCCCGGCTCCCTGGTACTCTGCGCCCCCCCTGCTCCCGCTGATGCTGCCCGGCTCCCTGCGCCTGATCCCTCTGCTCTGGTAGGTCCCCTGTTGCGGGGGAGCACGGCTCCGGGCAGCACATAAGATTTAACAAATCTTATGTGCAGCCCGTCCGACCTCCCGTCTCCGATCCGATGCGCACGGGGCCGCGCATAGGGTCGGAGGGGATGTCTCCATATGCGATTTGGGACGATTTCACGGCCCGATTCATCCGAATCGGGCAAAATCGCGCCCAAATCGCATAATGTAAGGGGGCCTTTACACTGAAGCTAACAGCAAACACATTCTCTTAGGTCAGTGGTAGCCAACCCTAGCCCTCGAGAGCTACCAACAGTGCACATTTTCCAGACAACCTAGCTGCTGCACAGCTGCACTCATTAATCACTGACACAATTTAAAAGATACACAGATGGAGCTAATTAGCTCACTTGTGATTCTGTGAGGAGACCTGCAAAACATGCACTGTTGGTAGCTCTCGAGGACTAGGGTTGGCTACCCCAGTCTTAGGTCTTTCATATATCTTGTAATGAATAAGATTCAGGTTTAGCTGGTCAGAATGTTCGTGCAGCCAATGGATGAAACTGCCTGGCTCCTAGAGATTTATATTGCTCAGCTTTTCACAGTTATATATGGAGTTGCATAGCTGGAGCTGTACCTCAGAGGTATTACTAACACCCCTTTTACACTAGTTCCCATGCACCGGAGGGACCCCCGATGCTGACTGTCCATTCGCCGCAGGAACTTCGCGGCTGCGGGGGGAGGTACAGCAGCAGCGGCGCACATCATCCCCTCCGGCTGCGACCTCAGGCTGACAGGTACCCCCACTTCCCCTCAGCAGCCGCAGACAACCCCCTTCTCCCAGCACCTGGGGACAGCAGCTGGACCATTTACGCCGGCCTTTACACGGGTCCTATTCGGGTTCTACCCAGGTCAGGACCTGGGTAGAGGACCCGTGTAAATGGACACAGATATACTCCATTTACACCGCCGATGATCCGGGTCTGACCCGCTGCTGACCCGGATTTTTCGGCGGTGTAAAAGAGGTATAAGAGAAGCCTTGATATCACCTGGTGACTTTATCCACATCCTTGCAAATATATGCAACCAAGATCCCTGAATTTTCATGAACTGTTCAAGTATTATTGCTGTTACTTTGTGTCCTGGTGGAAAACTTTTCTCCTGTTTCTTGTTTAGTATAACTACTTCTTTCATGCACCTGAGAAGCATTACATATCTGACTGAGCAGCTCCCATTTTATAGCTTGTGTAATCAATCTGGTATTGCCTAGTATTTACCTCGAGTGGGGTCCTTTGTTACCACATCGGAGATCTCAAACAACTTTATGGGAAGAGGCATCTTGCGGTTGGCAGCAATAGTCTTCAGCAAGCCAGGCAGTAAGGTCGTGCGAGCCACCTGATCAATATTATACAAGGTCAGAGGTTTGGTAACAGAATGTATTTATGACAGAATATATAATCTATTATCTATATAAAAAAAAAAAATCATACACACACACACACACACACTACATCTTGACACACCATGGTGTAGATTAATGGTGAAGAAATAACCCTTAAGAACTCGCATGTGCTGCTGGTGTACTTTCTTGAAAAATCTTCCCAGAATATTTTCTTGCTGGACAACATTATGCGGCAGGCAGAGGAGGGGTGCAAACTGGGAGGGGGTACAGACGAAACCTTACCACAGCAGGTAATCAGCAGTCCATCTTACAACCCTCCCATCTCACTTAGGGCCAAATGCACCAAGCTTCAAAAAGTGATAAACAAACAGCTACTGTCATTTTTCACTTCGGAGCCGCACTGAGCTGACGTTTCCATCGGTGCGGAGTGTCTTTAGGCCATATAACTGCCAGACAGCAGAGATATTTTGCCAGGCAGATCGCCCGAAAAATATATAGTGTTGGTAGAACACTGATCAATAATAAAGAGAACAAATATTTTGGTCATTCTGGGTAGATTTTTTTCATGTTAGATGGAGCAAAAAGACCAAACCCACAAGAAATAACAGCTTAGAAAAGCCTTGGGTTAGTAAATCTAGCACCAAGTCTTCAAAAGAAAACCTCTCCAAAAAATAATAATAAAAAAAATACATAATTTCTGTGGATTCAACATAAAAATATATGGATATTAATGTTGAAATGTGGCCAATGCAAAAAGTGTAAAACCAGGCTCAGCACGTGGGTGAGAAATCCCTTCAGCAATGGAAGTGTTAAGGATCATAAGATGACTGACCTGGAACTCCGTCGTCTTGGGATTTGCAATGTGCGCTGCATTAGTGGAGGAGACAGGGATTCCCAGTTTATCAGCAATATCTTCAATCGAGCACTGCAGTTACAACACATGAATAAGAGGGTCAGACATTGAGGTATTAAGCCTGGTAAAGTGATAAAGAGAAAGTTGATAACGCACCAGTCAATCATCTGTGTTTGAAAAATGACAGTAAAGAGTTGATTGGGCTGGTGAGTTATCTTCTTAAGGTGCCCATACACGGTACAGTTATTGTATACAATTTGGACTAGATTGCATCCCATCGCATAGGTTTTGCAGTGCAATGAGATGAGATCTAGTACAAAAAGTATGTGCAGCACGTACTTTTTGTGCTGTGCGATGAGATGTGTGATGGGAGCACGCATCTCATTGCACCCAGCAATTGTACCAAGTATGGGACCCTTTACACTTTATAAATGCTTCAACACCACTTTATCACTTTACCAGGCTTAATACATCTGATCCTAAATGCCAAAATGGCAGAAAAGATGATAGCCAAACTATATATCCCTGCATACCAAGGCGAAGGTCAGGGCTTCTGTAAATCCAGCTGCGGCCAGGTCCTGACGCAATAATTCTGTCAGTTTATTAATTGGAAACTAAGGAAAAACAAAACAATAAGCACCGGTTAGGTGTACATAGAGGCATGCATTGAGTAGTATGGGGACATACCCACATTTTTTTTTTTTTTTTTAATTAAAACATTTTTATTACACCTATCCCAAAGTTAAGCCTCCGATACACTACTGCGACCTCTCCCCTGTAGAAGTCGCAGCCAATCACTCTGGAGCCACCGAGGACCTTCCTAGAATCGGGTGAAAAGCGGCCAAATCGGACAAATGTATGACCAGCTTTAAAGAGTACAGTTGCCAGTATTATAAGAGCAAGAAAAAAAAAAAAAGAGCAAGGAATAACATGGCCAGCCGAAAAAAAGGGATAATTGCTTAGTTACATAGTAGTTTAGGCTTAAAAAAAAAAAAAAAAAAAAAGACTTTCGTCCATCAAGTTCAATCTTTGATTAGAGGGTATGTTCTATTTGTTATATCCCTATATATAGTTTGTGTATTTTGATTCATTTGGGACAAATTACGATTGCTGATTCAACAACGAAGAAACTTTTCATTAATACAAATTGGAGAAAATAAAAATACATAACCAAGAAAATAATAAATATGAGATAAACTTTAACCCCTTCCCGACATTTGACGTACATTTACGTCATGGTCGGGACGTACTTCCCGACACATGGCATAAATGTACGTCATGCCATTTAACTGTCACCGCGTCTATAGACGCGCTGACAGAGGGACGATGTCTGCTGTCCTTGACAGCAGACATCTTCCCTCATTGCCCAGGGAGGGCAGCGATGCCCCCACCCATCGGCGATCGCTGTGATTGGCTGTTCAATGTGAACAGCCAATTACAGCGTTTTCTGTGTACCGGCGAATAACGTTCGCCGGTGACACAGGGATCGGTGGTGATTGGTGCTGTTAAGTACAGCACCAATCACCACGGGGTGTAAGGGTGTCACTGGTGGTCACCCCACCTCACCCCACCTGCCCCCAAAGGCTGTGATTGGTCCGTCGGACCGACGGACCAATCACCGCCAATACACCTCAAATGAGGTAACAGAGACAGCCCTGCAGCCGCCATTCCGGTCAGGAACAGCGTGCAGAGCGGTCTCCGTGCCCATCTGTGCCCTATACTGACCTGATCAGCGTTGGTGGCATCCGTGCTGCCAGCTATTGGTGCTTCCTGGTTGCTTCCTGGTTGCTCTTGCTTCCTGTCTGCTTGTGCTGCTGCTGCAGCGTCATTGTGTCAGAGATATATATATTGTGTGCTATAATTTTGTATCTGCTGCCCCCTGCTGCCCCCCTTTTGTGCTGATCAGTATAAACTAACTGATCAGCACCTTTTTTGGGGTGCAGGGTTATTTTTTTTTATATATATACCCTGTCAGGTTGCACCCACAGTTGTGTGCCTGCTGCCCCTCACTGCTAATCAGTGTTGCATCACTGATCACCAGTTGTTTTTTTTTGGAGAGTGCTGTGGGTTTTTTTTTTTTTATTGTTTTTACACCCACGGTGCTTTTGTGGGTGTCCTGTGCCCGTTGAGCGCTGATCAGTGATGTACATCACTGATCAGCATTTTTGGCACAGGGTTGAACTAATTTTTTTTTTTTGATCAAATTTCTGTTGCCTTTGACTCAGCAGTTATTTTTAATTTTTTTTTTTTGGAGAGTGCTGTGGGGTTTTTTTTTTAAATTGTTTTTACACCCACGGTGCTTTTGTGGGTGTCCTGTGCCCGCTGAGCGCTGATCAGTGACGGACGTTACTGACCAACATCTGTGCTCAATTTTTGGCGCAGGAGCTTTTTTTTTTTTCTTACACGTGTTAAAGCACTACATACACACTACATATCCCCGTGTTGAAATAAAGTTTGTACCCCCCCCTACACTATACACGTGTTGAAACACTACACTTAAAAATAATAAAAATGTCCCAATCATCGCAAAGACTGTTTTCAGCGGAGGAGGCATATGCCCTTCTTGCCTCTGACACTGACACAGCCAGTGAAGTAAGAGATGAATTGGCATTTGTCTTAAGCTCCTCTTCCTCCTCTAGTGCTGAGGGACCCCCTCAAAGACGCCCCCGTAGAGCAGCTGAGACCCCCCCCCCCCCAATGATTGATCTCGTATGGACCCCACCACCAGACAATTTTGAGCCCCAGGTTCCTGAGTTTTTGGCCAACCCAGGAATCCAATTTGATAGTACAGGCCTCAAAGAAATTGACTTTTTCAAAGTCTTTTTCTCTGATGATTTTATAAATTTAATGGTGGACCAAAGTAATTTATATGCCCAGCAGTTTATTGCCCAAAACCCCACGTCATCATTTGCTAGGTGGACCCCTGTAGATGCAGTAGAGATAATGACGTTTTGGGGTCTGGTGTTACATATGGGCATAGTTAAAAAGCCAGAAATTAGGCAATATTGGAGTACAGATGTTCTGTACAGCACCCCACTTCATCGTATGGCCATGACCCGGACTCGTTTTGAGACGATCCTTAAATTTTTGCATTACAACGATAATGCACAGTGCCCACCCAGAGATGATCCCACCTTTGACCGGCTATTCAAAGTCAGGCCGGTCATTGATCATTTCAGCGCCAAATTTGCTGAGATGTACATCCCCCAAAAATTCATTTGTGTAGACGAGTCACTTATACATTTTAAAGGAAGGGTTAAATTCCGCCAGTACCTTCCCAATAAGAGGGCAAGGTATGGCATAAAAATGTATAAGCTGTGCGAAAGTACCTCAGTGTACACCCACAGGTTTAGGGTATATGAAGGGAAGGACACAAGAATTGAACCGCCAGAATGCCCCCCCTCCCTCGTAGGTGTTAGTGGAAAGATTGTCTGGGATTTAGTGCACCCCTTCCTGGATAAGGGTTATCACCTCTATGTGGATAACTTTTACACCAGCATCCCCCTGTTTAAGGCCCTTGGTTCAAGAGGTACAGCAGCTTGCGGTACTGTGCGCAAGAACCAAAGAGGCCTCCCAAAAACGCACGTTGCCCAATTACTGAGAAAGGGTGAAAGCAGGGGAATATGCACCGAAAATATGTTGTTGGTCAAATATAAGGACAAGAGGGATGTCCTTATACTGACAACAATTCACGGAGACAGTACCACCTCCGTCCCTGTACGAGGTACCAGTACCCACACCTCAAAACCTATTTGTATCCTAGATTACAATAAGTACATGGGCGGAGTGGATCTTTCAGATCAGGTACTGAAGCCGTACAGTGCCCTGCGGAAAACAAAAATATGGTATAAGAAGCTGGCCGTGTATATCATCCAGATGGCACTGTATAACGCTTACGTACTATTCCGTTCTACCAGCCAGACGGGGACATTTATGCACTTTCAAGAGGAAGTCATAAAGGGCCTAATATTTGGGAACCAGCAGGCAGAGGGCCCCAGTACTTCTAGTACTGGCCCCAGTACTTCTAGTACTGGCCCCCGTATTGTATCAGGGCAGCATTTTCCTAACGAAATCCCCTCCACTGGAAAAAAGGGCAGGATACAAAAAAGGTGCAAAGTTTGCTATAAAAAGGGAATACGAAAGCAAACTATTTTCCACTGTGAAACTTGCCCCGACAAACCCGGCCTATGTATGAAGGAGTGCTTTAAAATATACCACACATCTATGGATTATTAGGTTCATCATTTCACCGGGCTTCGGGGGTCTTGCTAATGCGACATAGCACCCACCATTCATTCCACCAGAATCTGTGCTGCAAAATCCAAATATCACTCCTTCCCTTCTGAGTCCTGCCATGCACCCAAATGGTATTTTTTGGTCACATATGAGGCATTGCCGTACTCGGGAGAAATTGGGGCACAGATTTTGGGGTGCTTTGTCTCCTTCATTCCTTGTGAAAATGAAAAATTTTGAACCAGAACTGCATTTTTGTGTAAAAAAAAATGTAATTTTTCATTTTCACATCCCAGTTGTACCAAAATTGGTGAAACCCCTGGGGGTTTGAAATGTACACTATACCCCTAGATGAATTCCCTGAGGGGTGTAGTTTGCAAAATGGGGTCACTTGTGGGGGGGTTCCTAACTTTTAGCATCTTATGGTGACTAGAAACCTACATGGTGCCTAAAAAATAATCTCATAAAAAGGAGGCTCCAAAATCAAGTAGGTGCTCCTATTATGAAGCCTGTGGTTTGGTCAACGTGCACACTAGGGCCACATATAGGATATTTATGAAAACAAAAGAATTGGGGGAATCAATTTTTAGTCACATTTCTCTAGTAAAATCTACTGTGTTCCTTAGAAAAATGTATTAAAATTGAAAATCTGCAAAAAGAAATAAATTTTGAAATTTCACCTACACTTTGTTTTAATTCCTGTGAAACACCTCAAGGGTTAACAAACTTCCAAAATGCTGTTTTGAATACTGTCAGGGGTGCAGTTTTTGAAATGGCATCATTTATGGGGGTGTCTAACATACAAGTCCCTCAAAGTCACATCAGAACTGAACTGGTCCCTAAAAAAATCAGTGTTTAAAATTTTCTTGAAAATTTGAGAATTTGCTATTCATATTTTAAGCCTCCTAGTGTCCAAAAAAATTAAAAGGAGGTTGAAATAATGATGGAAACATAAAGTATAGATATGGTCTATGTTAGTTATTAACTATTTTGAGTGGTATGATTATTTGTCTCACAAGCAGAAATTTTTTTTACGACATTTTGGTATTTTTCACAAAAAAACACAGACTGTATCGACCAAAATTTACCACTAACTTGAAGTACAATGTGTCACGAGAAAACAATCTCAAAATCACTGGGATAAGTAAAAGCAAAAAAAAGTTATCCCCACTTAAGTGATACATGTCAGATTTGAAAAAAAGGGCTCTGTCAGGAAGGCAAAAACAGGCTGCGTCGGTAAGGGGTTAAAGAAAGGAGGGAACACAACACCATCCTTCAAGGGAACACCTCTAACCTACACATAGGACATTAATAAAAACCAAGTCAATTATAACTGAATAGGCTCATCCTACAGCAAAATTCTGGTGTCATACAAACCCGTACATTGAAAACCGGATTTAACCTGCAACAGTGTGGATGTTGGCAGGATGTCCACAAAGCTTTCCCATAGTTTGAAAACATTCTGAACTCTAGCCTAATTTTATGCAATAAGGCCGCCAGCCAATCTGTTTTAAAAATGAAAAACAACAAATGCCTTCTTGAAATAGAGAGAACTTAGGAGGGTTGGAAGAACTCCAGTGCTGGAGTATGGCTTTATTCACAGCAGCAGACAAGTGGGGCCCCCTGCTGCCTGGTATACATAGACCCCAGGGAGACATACAGTATTTGTATGGCTTACATATAAAATAAAGTTAAACATCCCTTCAACACATCTACTCTGTATGATAAAATACCAGATTAATAGTATGCCACAAATAAAATAGTACTTCTTAAATATTCACCCTGTAATTTACTGTAGCAATTATATTTTAGAATCGCACCTTGCAGTACATATATAAACGCTTGTACAATTTTCTTTGTACTAATGTACATTTTGTTGCTTGATTGTTTATTATTTTGTATAAGAACATTGGCACTGCTGACAGGAGACGAGGGGACGGGGCTTTGACATTATATACAATGACCACATTTCTTGCCTTATACAAATGCACCAATTATCATGAAGGGCGGGCATATTAGCTGCCACACACTGCCCAGACTGCTGCAAGCTGACAGTTACCAGGGGAGGGGGGGGGGGTGCAGGGCAGGAGCGGAGGAGGGGTTTGTAGGCCAGGTACCAGGGAAGGGGGAGGACCAGTGAGGGATCTTAAACACTGTTTAAGGACATTTCTCACTACCCCCCCAAAAAGGCTCTAAAAACAGGAAGGACACTGCTTTTTACCCGTTTAACAAATACCGAAATTTGTTAAATGGGTAAAGCACCCTGGAGCTTTCCCACTGCAGCTCTACCCGTTTAAAAAGGATTTTAAAATAATGGCAATTTACCGTTTAAGAGCGTTAGTGGGAAAGGGGTATAAGCCAGCTAGTGAAAGCCTATACAGGGGAATTGTCCCTAATTGTTGTGTTCACTGGGGGGACAGAGGCAGGTGGGAAGTATGACTATTGGCATGTGACAAATTTAACACCCCAGGACATAGGCTACCCAACCAAAGGATACAATGATAACTCACCTGGGCAGCCACAGGGCCAGCGCCACCACTAGGCAGCATTAGGCATTTGCCTAGGGCACTGGCCACTGGAGGGCTGCAAGGAGCAGGAAAGAAGCAGCCTCCCCCCCACCCCATTAATCATTCCAGCCGGCACGGGGCAACCACCCTGCCTCCCCTCTCCGTGCAGCAGGTTAGCGCCCATGGGTAGCACGCCCACCCCTGGAGCTGGTGGCACCTCTCCCCCGTGTAGCTGGGAAGAACTCCCTGAGGGGAGCAGGCAGGCTTGGCCGCGTACAGCAACCCCCGCCCCTGGAGCTAGGTAGTAGCTGCGAGTAGCACAGTACCCCAGTGGAGCAGGTTTGGTCGCAGTTGGCACCCGCCAGGCCATTGCCGAGTACCTAGAAACCGCCGTGCCCTGCCTTCATTCTGTTTCGACTTCGGTGCTCAGTGGTAGTGCCTGTGACTCCCCTCTGCGCAGCTGATGTTCAGAGAAGCAGCCGCTGGCAGGTGAGGGGAGCAGATCCTCTCAGGCTGTTCTCGCCTGAGAGGAGAGAAGTGCATTGGTAGCGGCGCTCTCTTCAGCCACTGACACAGATTTCTCTATGGTGCAAGGTAAAGTGGCAGGGAGCTTGTGTATCCATGAGCTGGGGTGTGTGTGTAATGGTGTTTGTGCCTCCAATGTCTGCCTATAGGATGGGGTGGGCAGGAGGGGACTCAAAGTAATGCCTACCACCATGACTTGCTGCTGGGGATGACTGCGATGCCTTGGATATCTTTCTATGGGTGGGGGTGGGATGAATGTAATGTCTTCCTTTGGGGGGGGGGGGGATCAATGTGATGCTTGCTATGTCTTCCTGTTGGGTAAGGCATACTTCAGACATCCAGTCTGTCTTTGGGGGGTGCTGGGGGACAATGAATATTGAATATGATGCCTATGGTGTGGGGTGGTGTGAGCTACAAATTTTATATCTGCGTATGTGGGGGTGGGGGGTATACATTTGATGCCTGCGATGTCTGTTTATATGGTGTTTTTTGCCTAGGGGGGGTTATGATGGTCTCTCTGCTGTCTGTCTATTGTGGGGGTGACTGTGTCTTCTGTTATAGGTGAAGGGTGTAGGTGTACATACAGTATGTCTGACTAGTTGTAGTGGGGGGGGGAGTGTTTCAAAGTATTTGCCTAGGGTGCTAAGATACCTTACACTGGCCCTGGGCAGCCGGTAATTGAATACCCCCCTGTGCATGGTCATACAGTATTAGCGCTATAACTGAGACGCTGGAGAACTTATCTACACATGGAATCTCCAACACACCAGAAAGCCACCTGGGCACACCTGCATTTTTACAGTCACTACCAGTTTCCTGTTGCTTCCTGCCAATTGTATGCAAATTAATACTCAACTAGTTAAAAGTCCATCAAAATGACAGCTTCTGCAATGTACTCTCTCTTTGAGCTGTGACAGCTTTTAGCCCACAAATCATCACCCCACCCCAGTCCCTACTGTCTCCTACCACCAAGCTCTGTCTTCACAGCTCCTTCTGTCCATATCCATCAAGATTGAAGCAGATCCGTGTCCCTGCAAAAATTGCTTTCATTTTCTGTTGTGATATCTTTTAGCACACAAAAGAGCCATTTGGTCCTTTGAGTGGCCTCTAGTGGTCAGTGGTGGCACCACTTCACCTAATAGATGTGAGGAGTAGTTAGCATTTTAGGTGTGTGTTCACAATCAAAATTCCATTACAGCTCACATGCATTGTGCAGACCAACGATAAGTACTCAACTGTGTGAAGAGTGTGCAACTAAAAAACAGACCCAAAGTAAAAAATAAAAATAATAGATCACTAAATCCTTTAAACTGCTGTAATAGACATGTAGCTTAGCTCTGAAAGGGTTTAGAATTCACAGATAAAATGTCACTTGTAGCTGTGGTCTATGTGACGACAGCTGTGACTGATTAATGATGACACTAAGAACATTTCTATAACAGTTGTGATGAATACGGCACTGACTAGTAGGCACAGTGAGCAACACGTTATGCTCAACAGTGTAACGTGAACGGCCATCGTTCGGTTAAGCTGGTATGCTGCCAAATGGCTTGATTTTCTGACCGATAAAGAAAAATGCAGCATCTGTAAAGACTTGGTCATAGATTATGTAACATTTATTTGGAAAAAATAAATTGTTTATTAAGAAAAAAAGCACACGGCAATTCTGGAAAGAGGTCCCATCCTAGTCCATAAATCGTAGGAGAATAAAGAATTCATATAAAAGGAATATAAGCAATCCCGACATTATCTTGTTGTTTTGTTCCAATTCAGGAGACTAGTCACCTAAAGGTGGCCATGCATTGTACAATTTGGCCACTTTTCACCAGATTCAGACGGATTGGGCTGAGAAATCGGGTGAAAAGTAGCCAAATCGGATGTGTTTGACATCGGGAAAAATCAAATGCGTAGTCGCATAAGTGTATGGGAGCCTTTAATCCAATAGGTGGAGAAAGAAAGGGTGGGAGACCCGCACCATATAATGGGTAAAAATGATGTATCTGTGGATGGATAAATACCCGCCTGAAAGGAATCTTATCCAAATATATTTCCTTACTAGCTAGGGTGCTCTCTACTGATTCACTATTATGCAATACGAACAAAGAAGAAAAAAGAAATCATTTAAACTAGGACGCACTCCTCATCCACATAGTCTCTTGGGACTTAAAAAACCAACATACCTAGAACTAGGTGTATATTTTATTGGTATAGATTCTTAATAACTAGCAGGCCAAATATAATAAATAAAATTTAGTATTGTGAACATTAAATGATGGCCTGCTAGTTATTAAGAATCTATACCAATAAAATATTATACCTAGTTCTAAGTAGGTTTGTTTTTTAGGTCCCAAGAGACTATGAGAATGAGGAGTGCGTCCTAGTTAAACTGATTTCTTTTTTCTTCTTTGTTCGTAATCCAATAGGTGGTTAAGCCCATTTATTCAATAGCAACTGGGATATGTACACAGCACATCCCAAGTTGTAGGATAGTTCCTCCTCTGCAATCAGTGCATACACTGAGCTAGGACAGTCCAGGAGACTAATATGGTCTCGTGCTGCTCTGCTGTGTGCAGCACAACGATATCATCAGTGTTCCGTAACCTGTACAATCCTGGCAATACACCACATGTGACACACATCAAAAAAAAGAGACCAACCAAACCACAAAGTAATATAAAGACTTTGGAAATGCACAAAATAATTCTACCTCAGCACAGTATGGCAACGAGCAATCTGTTTAGAAGAGAAAATTTGATGTTTACATGGCAGGAGGTGAAGACACTAGTGGTGTATTCATGGCATCTGCCATCATTGGCAGTGATTTACATGGTAGCACCCCAATGGTTGACATTGCATTTATAGGATTAGTGCAATGTTTTCTGCCATCACGACCAGTGTTCCCTCTAAGCTGTGCGCGTGTGCGCGCGCACACAACTCGACGAGCATGCGCACAGACATTACAACAGAGCGCACAAAGCAGCAGTGGTCCTTTTTTCAGTTATGGACTCAATTAATGTCTGTTTTACCCATTAACTACATTGTGTGCTGTGTTTTGAATGTTTGGAATGTTTAATATCATTTTGAAGTAAAGTTAACACAAATGCTGAACGTCATTTCCCAGTTATATATAAGTGACGCACAAAATTTTTAATTTCCTTCCAAAGTTGCACAGCCAAAATCTTTTGCCGCACACAGCCTTCGTAACATTAGAGGGAACATTGATCACGACACGCTATTACTTGCATACAGTACATTGGTAAAGCGTTATATACAAAGAGGATCCACTCACCTGGTTAGCGATGGTGTATGTTTTAGGGATGGTCATTGGGATGTTATTGAAACCAAAGGCTACAGCTGCATCCTCTACAATGTCACAGGCGTGAATGATGTCTGCTCTGGTTGGAGGAATCTCAATCTCGAGTTGCTCTTTATCTTCCATTACATGTGATTTCAGACACATTCGGGTAAGTAGCTTGGCCAGGTTAGTCGGTGTCTCCCTGATGGCAGAAGTAATCCATGATATAAATTCACATACAGAGCACTTTGTAGAGTAAAATATACAGAATATGTATGTATAATACACAAAATTTGACTGTCCGTTTGGCTACTCTTGAGAACCGCTGGATGGATTTTGATGCGGTTTTCACAATTTTCTAGAGAATTTGCAGACAAAAGGTGTTGATGTATGAAACATTAATCTATGACTAAAAGGGGACAAGTAGCAGCAATTTTATCAAGTCAGTCAGAGGAAAATAGTAGGGCTTTACAGTGCCACATAATGGCCAAGAGTGGCACTGCAGTAGATGGGGGGGGGGGGGGGGGTGGAATCACATGCAGCTGCATCCACCCACTACTGCTTACTCTCCTTATGTAACTATGGGGGTGGGGCTACACTGGAGCACTGCTGGGGCAACTACTGACCTCTATAGGGGTCCCTATGTTCACATAAAGGTATCTTTATGTATATCACCAGGGAAAATTCTTCTTCACTACACAAGTTGTACACTGACGTGTGGGACCAGAAATTTCACACTCCCCTCCTGCATCCAGAACAGGAAAAAGGTGTTTGCTAGATGAAAATAGCAAATGGTCTCAAACTTTTAATATAGTTTTATTGTCTGCTTTTATTCTGAATATGTACCTGAAATAAAATATCTTTTGTACGGAGCATCTTGGTTGATGACATCCTCTATTACTGGAGAAAGAAAAAAAGACCAAAGAAACCTTTTGGTGAAAATAGGGCCTCTTATTGGGGTGAGTGTTGATCCACGTGGCTTCTGGTGTGCATATGGTTTATGGAAATTGATTGCCGAGTGATACAGAAGTTGGGGACTCCGCCATAAAGATACCTTTATGTGCAAATAGGGCCTTATATACAGGTCAGTAGCGGAGTGATTCCATACCTCAGGAACTTGTGTAGTGAAGAAGAATTTTCCCGGGTGATATACATAAAGATACCTTTATGTGAACATAGGGACCCCTATAGAGGTCAGTAGGAGTCCTTACATTCCACTGTGAAAATATCAGGTCCATTGCGATTACAATCAATATCAAAAAAAGGATTTCACCTTATTGTTGGATAGCGCTGAAGTGTATTTTTCATTTTTTGTTTGTATATGGTATTGGTGGGAGTGTAGTGACCCCTAGAGATATACACATAGCAGCAATCCAGGGCGCTTTCACCAACATTTAATGTGAGACTGAGTGCTGTGTTATATTTATTTACAGTTTCTTATATAGCGCACACATATTCCGCAGCACTTAACAGAGAATATTTGAAAATTCACATCAGTCCCTGCCCCAGTGGAGCTTACAATCTATATTCCCTACCACATGCACACAGACATTCTAGGGTTAAATTTTTGTTGGGAGCCAATTAGCCTACCAGTATATTTTTGGATTGCAGGAGGAAACCGGAGTATCCGGAGGACACCCACGCAAGTACAGGGTTTACTCCCTATAAAAACTCTGCACAGTTAGGACCATGGTGGGAATTGAACCCATGACCTTAGTGCTGTGAGGCAGTAATGCTAACCGTTACACTATCCGTGATGCCCACGGGAGTGATGTTCCCTCATGCAAAGGGCTTCTTAGTCACATGTGCACTTCAGCCTGTGAAGCGTGCCTCGTACCCCTCCAACCCCAGTCCCGATCTGTAACTCTGCCTCAGCCACCGTCCCTACTGTGCCTTTACCCTCTACCTAAGGCTTGTGGCTGCTGATCAGAAGTAGCATGGACAAAGAGAGACCATCCCATTTTCACATAACAGATACCCGGTAGGCGTCTTTCTGTTTGTTTGAAATAATCTTAAGTACAGGACAAAATAGGATGTGGTTTTCACAATCCTATACACAATTTATCAAGGAAGGTTTAGGTGTATGAAACATTAATCTATGACAAAAGGGAGCAGAGCAGTGAAGATTTTATTGAACAAAGACCCCCCCCCCCCCCCAATACAGTCAATAATGTAAAAGCAGCACTAGGAGCTGGTATCAAGATGGCTCACAGAGGGGCAGAGTTATTAAGCTTGGAGAAGAGATAAACTGGGGATAAAGCGGAGAAAAGGTAAAAGGAGATAAAGCACCAGCCAATCAGCTGTGTTTGAAAAAGACAGTTGGGAGTTGATTGGCTGGTGCTTTATCTCCTTTTACCTTTTCTCCGCTTTATCTCCAGTTTATCTCTTCTCCAAGCTTAATAAATCTGCCCCATACAGTGTCAAGGTAGACAGTCAGTAAGTAGACACCAAAAGTTTGATATGCACAAGGTTGCTTTTTATGATTTATTAACATTTTGGGGAATTTTTGATGCTTTACCACCCACATAGACTCGAGAGAATGATAAAGAGTGCCGGGAGCAGCGAGTCACCTGGCCTGAAGCACGGCGAAGGAAGTTATCATCTGAGGATACGCGCTACACTAACTGTGGGTCTATGTGCTCTGGCGTCAACATCGACACAAAAAAACCTCATGTTGAAGTTTTGCTTGAGTTGACCTTTTCTATATGGTAATTTTGATTGTGTCGACCTTTTCTCAATGCCGAACTAGCGCATGTTGACCTTTTAATACCAACCTAGACATAGTCTGTGAGCTCATCCACACCCCTCAGATGCTTTAGTATAAAATGAAGCAAGCAGTGTTTATTATCGGTTTCGGTATATACGCCCCTTCTTCAGGATACAAATAAGTGCAGCCTACAAAAATATTAAGCATTTGGAATTTTTCTCTTGAATAAAGTTTTCTGTATTCAAAACATGAAGACCGCATACTGTGTTACAAAGCTTTTAAAATTGGCTACAAACACAATAAAATACTTTATTTATTGTATTGCAGAGCTGCAAAACAATGTAGGATGTATCTGGGAGTTTGGGATTTCACACAAATCAGCTCATTCTGAAAACACGAAGCATACGAAATTGCTTACGGCTTGTTTATCATTAAGAAGCAGAGACATTAGAGCCAACCAATTTGGTCCCATCTAATGTAGCTCACAAGATATTTTGCCCAACTGACCCCTTATCCTCCTTTGGGACAGGGATTACTACACAAGTACTGTTACAACTATAGTTAAAGTACACAACCTTTATACATACAAGAGAGTACTACGGTCAGATGCAAGTCTTTTCAGTGTCTTGAATCTTATTGCAACATAAGTAAATCCTTCTAGGCATTGCTGGCCTACCATCAAGGATGTATTCTCAGAATTGGGGAAACCAATTAGTTGCAATAGCAGTAATTTGCCCTTCCAACAGCATTGAAATGCCAGAAACAGACCCACAATTTCCCTACCTCATGGCCCAATCTCACCACAGACTTGCATATGTATGCAGCAATATGGGGTTGCTAAGTACTAACTGTTAGTCTGCCAGTACCACTAGTACTGCATACAGCTGCAGTTAGGCTAATTTGACCGAGACCTAAAAGCCCATACACACTAGAAGATTATCTTTCTAATCTGGTTGGTTGGAATGAAAATCTAGAAATTTCTGGGATCAAATTACAATCCACCGTTTGGTCCCAAACGCTGGAAAATGGACCAATATTGCTCATGCTGTTTGCACCCATGGTTCAGTGTGGAAGCACAGTATCTTTCATGATCAGCACAAGGGAAATTGTTCACCAATCTTTCTTCTTTCATATCTTCTAGCGTGTATGGGCCTTAAATTGACCAATTTGTATCTGTTTTCCATGCTTAGGAGCAAATGATCAAAAAAAAAAAAAAAAAAAACCCTTTATAGGGTGTACATACTGGACGAAAATATAATTCCGATATGATATCATGAGTATCTTTTAAGAAATCATCTAGTGTTTGCACCTTTACAATAAACCCCAAATATTTATTCTCATTGGACAGAAATAAAAACAAGATGCTGTGTTTCAAGATTTCCCGATATTGTCAAAATAGATAAAGGATTAAATTGCCTCAGTGAATTCATTTTCTTTGACTTTTGTGGAGGACTATAAATCATCTCACAAGGAAATTCATAAAATAATATGCATTATAGCAAAAATAAACTAATTACAGTACCTGGCATCAATTCTAGAGCACTTGCCAGATAGATTTTTAGTCTAATAATTCACGGACCAGTTATAACAAGAGTGAGTATGAAGGGCAGCTTAATGCAAAATGTCCCCCCAGTTACTCATATGGGAATAGACTGACCATTGGTGATTAAGAACCAAGGTGTATGTGCACTGCAAGATGGGCTAGTTCTCTGTGACGGAGGAACAGCCCTGCCACAATGTTCCTCAGTGCATTCTAAACTGATGATATATTAGGAGTAGTGTGGATGGATATATTCCAGGATATTTTTCCTTTCCTTCTATTAATGTAGAACCCCCAACCTTGTGAGAACTCTATTACATCCCCCCTTGGTGTTAACTGGAGTACTTTTGGCATACTTGTTTTTATTTAACACATGTATTTCCCACGTGAGAGGGGCACTTGCTGAAGTATTCATTTCTAAATGATTTGCTAACATTTTTAGAGATGCAGAAATATTACAGAGGAGGATGGCAGCCCAAGCATCCAAAACCATTGTCTAATTACCAGCTGGTCATACAAGCCATTATGTTTGTGACTAGCAACTATAATAAAAAGATTTGATAATATTGCCAACTTATTCCTAAGCACAAATAACTTCTACTCCTCTTACCGGATTCCAATTTTACTGTTCATTTTCTCAGCAGAGAGTGTCTCTGTTCTGTATGCCAGCTCCTGCAAACCAAACACACACAGATCACACACTGGTACGCTATCACACCTGGTATACATAGGAGGCTCAGGATGGGGTCATGAAAGGGGATGCAGTTACAATCCCGGCGGTCGGAATCCCATCGTTCAAAATCCCGATGCCGGAATCCCAACACTTTCTCCCTCTGTGGGTGTCCACAGAGGGAGAATAAATTAGTGTGCCGAGTGTAGCGAGGCACCGGGCCCGCTGTGTGGCGAGCACAGCGAGCCAGCAAGGGGGCAATCCAGTTCCCCCCTTGTCGGAATTTTGAACGCCGGGATTTCGAACCACTTCACATGAAAGTACCCTCTTCCCCAGCCAGTAACGCAGTGTTTATAAGAGGAGGATTAGATAGGATCCTCCCTTGTTCTATTACAGTGCTTTTACCATCAGGAGAAAATACAGTCTTTATCAATTCTGAGGTTATTTATTGCTGCAAGAGTTTCCATGCTGGCATATAACAACAGTGACTGCAACAATACAGAATGCAAACTAAAAACTACCACATTCTACAGAACACTTTTCTCTTACTAATAATCCCATCACTAACACTTTTCTCTTACTAATAATCCCATCACTAACACTTTTCTCTTACTAATAATCCCATCACTAACCCTTTTACTAATAATCCCATCACTAATTTTTCTCTTACTAATAATCCCATCACTAACACTTGTCTTTTACTAATAATCCCATCACTAACCCTTTTCTCTTACTAATAATCCCATCACTAATTTTTCTCTTACTAATAATCCCATCACTAACACTTTCCTTTTACTAATAATCCCATCACTAACCCTTTTCTCTTACTAATAATCCCATCACTAACCCTTTTCCTTTAGTATTTTATTGACATCATCACGTTTGTGCACTGCTCTGGCTTCTTACACTTACTAACTTTTTGAAGCTCTGTGCTTTCTGTCTTATGCCGATTTCTGGAGTGCCTCACACTTATAGCAAAAAGGACTCCCCAGTACTCATTGGCGGACGGCTTGGGGGCTTACATATATTTGCAAATACATGGGTAACCAAGATCTCTGAATTCTATCATCATGTGGTCTTTAAATCTGGTTATGGATATTCAGTGTGCTAGGGGAAACAATGTATTATTTTCTTTTGGGGCCTACACACATAGCGATAATAAACCATTTTTCTAAGCAATCTGACTTAACTACACTGAATAGACATTAAAATACAAAATCGCTGTGTGTGTAGGGCTCATAGCGATAGCGATGCGCGGCCCCGCGTGTCCCTATCGCGGGAGATGTATAACCAGCCTGCTGGATATATCTAGTCATATCGCTAAACAAGAGACTGTACATCACCCACGTTTCTTGTAGAGAGCGATAGCGATCAGTGTTAACTTGCTTAACTTAAATCCCCCAATGCTTAATCACTGTGCACATCACTGGCACTTTCATGTTGAATCTCCCATGGTAAATCTCTGGCACAAATATCTACATGTGTAGACTCAGTATTACCCCCTCCCTTTCACACACCTGAGTCATATCACTAAACTGGCTGAGGTTTTGCCAGTATATAGAAGAATGCCAAATAAAACCTAATAACAGAATAATGTGCAAACTAAGAAATATATACAGGATATAAAAGTATAGAAAATACAAATTCAATAACAAAAAAAATATACAACTCAGACAGTACATAAAAAAGGGAAACTGGTCACAGAATAAGTCATACAAAAAAATGGGCATTACATTTCTGCCTGCCAATATAACCAAAAGTGTAACTTGGAGAGAAAGAGTAAATCAAAAGGGCAATGTCCCAATATTGGGAGAAATTAAGCAAACATTCCGGCTCAGTTGCGAAAGTGCAGTCCCATATGTTTAGTAGACAATGGATGCCGTGCACCTGGGGAAGCATATATACACCTGGAACGCAAAGCGAGTGGTGTTCACTGGTGTAAGCAGTGTGCCCTGACCGAAGGGACCAGCACCAAATCTTACACAGCCATGATTTCTGTCAGTATAAGAAATGACATTCTAGGGTCATCAAAATAGTGCTTTAATATGAACATTTAGTACTAGAGTATTCTGGATAGTGTAATGGGGCATACACACTGGGCTATAAAAAGCCTGCTTTCTAAGCGATCTGTCTAGATCATGGGTCTTCAAACTGTGGCCCTCCAGATGTTGTGGAACTACATATCCCAGCATGCCTTGCCACAGTTTTAACACTCCCTTATAGCAAAACTGTGGCAAGGCATGCTGGGATATGTAGTTCCACAACATCTGGAGGGCCACAGTTTGAAGACCCATGGTCTAGATCACTTAGAAATTAAACACGGATCAGTCCGTGTGTATGCCCCCGAGCAACGTCGATGCGCAGTCCCACACATCACCGGCTCAGATCTTGACTGCATGTAAATCACCAGTGTTCGAACCACAGAGAACACAGGTTAGCACAGATCACCCACCACACATTACTACATGTGTATGGGCAATCTAGCCACCTATATTAAATAGCTCAGCATGTAGGCTAGGAAAAAAATCACCCCATGTTTATGAGCCTTAAGGTTGATGTCACACAGGACGGGAGGCACTCTTATAACATATTCAAAAAGTGGACAAATATAGAATTCCTTACAGGGTAGAAACAACTCTTTCCATCGGGGTAAATAACTTCAGCTGCCTCAACACTGAAAAATAAAGATATACAGAATTATTTGCCAGAAGTTTTTTTTTTTTCCTCTTTATTGCAGTTTGTCCTTAAAAATAAAACAAAAAAGAGATAGCCAGAAGTTGTATAGCAAAACCCAGTCAGAGATCTCAGGCTCCACTGTAAATGGACAGTACTATAGAGTGTATGAAGAACACAGACAGTAAAGGAAGTACAGTAGCACACGTGTTACATGTAAAACATATGGTCTATTCATACAGAGTATGTCTAGTCACAGAGCAGGTTTCCATGGGGAAGTTCCTGACTTCTCCAGCAGCACCCCTGCTCCGTGCCTGAATAGCATAACCATACTTTAAAATGGAAAAGATTATTTGCGACCTTTATCTTTGTGAGAATAGGTAATCGTTTAGTCACAAAGGGGGGGGGATGCTCTTACATCCGCGACCCCTTACCGCCCCCTATCACCGGCTACCGCATATATAATTATCGCATATGCTGTAACATATGCGATAATTATGGCAAAGGACAGCTCTTGCGTTAAGAGCTGTCCTTTGCGGTAAGTCCCTTTGGGACCCGGCGGCTCCCCCTCCCCCCCTTACCCGACACTGTGCTGCTGCGGTGTGGGGGGGCTGGCTCCCTCCTCCTCCCTGCACCCGGAAGATGATCATAGTGCAGGGAGGAGAAGGTCACAGGTCCGGGCAGCACAGCTGTGTGCTGCCCGGACACAGGTGAGGGGGAGGGGGGGGGGGGGTGTCGCGTTAGAAGCCCATAGGCTTCTATGGGGCATGGCCAGATTTTTCTGGCCATGCCCCCACCGCGGTAACCCGGCGGGGGATGCTTAGAGCATCCCAAAATGCAGTAAAAACCCAGATAACTGGGTTTTTACCGCTTTTTTAGTTTAGAGAATCTCCCCCATGAAGAGAAACGCGAAGCATGCGCTGCTGTGCCAGGCAATAACATGTGAAGACAAGGGGTAAGTCATTGCTTACACCTACAACTTATTTCACTTCGGTTACTCACGTGAATGGCTCCTTGCAGTACTCGCTGAACATAGTGACCATAATATCCAAGACTATTTTAGCCTGCACAACACAAAAAGCCACGTTAATAATGAATAAAAGCAAATGATCCAAGACTTCTTACAAGTGTAGATAAGAATGTGTGATTGCCATCACCTTCGTCAAGTCGGTAGCTGTGCACTCTATGAAGACATTGCGGGTCTTCAGGCTGATTTTTGTGTGATCCCCTTAAAGAAAAAGCAAGACACCGGTAAAAGTTTATGTTGTCGCCAACTTCCCAATCTAAGCCCGCCATCACAGCGACAGCTATTGAACACAATCTATGTTCAGCAAATGCAGAAGACTGGTTTTATGTATGATTTTAAACAGTTATGATTATTTACAAATACACTGATGTAAAGCCAATACAATCTATTTATTGATTATTAATTAGAATATATCGATATCTATACATACATACATACATACATACATACATACATACATACAGTAGGAGCCCATCTCATCTATCTTCCTTAGGCCATGGTTCAGCATGGCTAGCTATGGCTATCCTATTGTTCTCAGCTGCAATATAATCATAGAACAATACAGTAGGGCACTGATTTTCAACCTTTTTACCTTGCGGCACACTTAATAAGATTTTAAAATTGCCAAGGCACACCATGAGATCCCCACAGAGTAAAACACATTGGCCCCCACAGAAAAAAAAAACAATGCTATTGGCCCCCATATAAAAAACAATCACACTGGTCCCCACAGGTAACAAAAATAAAATACATTGGCCCTTTACATGAAAAGAAGAGACCAATAAATAACAGTTGAACTGATGGTGGCTGTAAACTGGTTTGTGCACCTCTAGATCTGGGGGCACACTTGAGAACAGCTCAAGGCACACTAGTGTGCCAGGGCACAGTGGTTGAAAAACACTGCAGTAGGGGATTAGTAGGGTAATCCAATTACTCAAAATCCTATTATAGGGATAGGTGACAGTGTCTCCATCTGTACACACACACACACACTTTTGTCTTTTTACCCTAAACCAGGACTAACTATCCTGTTTTTAGCAGCTGCTGGTTCAAAACCCCCCTTCCTCCCCTCAGTGTGAGGTCCTGGTCTGTATTTTATGTTGTGTGCATCGCCGTGTGTGTCAACTATAAATCTAATATTTAAAATCCATATAAGCATGCAAGCAAACCATTACCATTGATAATCGGAGGCATGGAGAGCAGTATCCCATTACTGTCATAGATCACAGGATAGACTGGTTTATCCTCGATGATGTGCAGAAAGTGTTTCAGATGGCTGTCAGTCTGCAGACAATAAAATCATATTAATGGATGATTCTGAATCTAAATAGGGTGCAGAGAGCAATGGCTCATTGTTGTGACTTCAATTACTGGAGGTGGCAAACAGAGCAAGAACAGATGTCAATAAATGCATTCAGTTTGTGTTACATGCTCAAGAAATATATACAAACCACTGAATATACCGAAAACACCTTTTTGAATAATAATAGAATAAATATATATATATATATATATATATATATATATATATATATATATATATATATATTATACACTTGCAGAATGTTTCCATTTCACCTAGGGAGGGACAGACCTAAACATGGGAACATTGGAATCTGTTGCCCATAAGTATTTCATACTTCAGTGGTCTGATTTACATAACGTGCAAACTCTTAATCGTGCATATACTTATGTAAAAGAATATACTGTGCTTATACACTAAATGCAATACTCACCCTGTACAGTTCCATCACCTCTGGTGCAGTATACTCTTTTTTTTGGTTCAGCGGCTTGAATTTGATGCTGGATGGTGGCTTAGCAGTGTAGATAAATGGTCCAGTGATTGTGTCGAGATCATGGGTGCCAATGGCTACCAGTGTCCTCCGCCTGCATGACAAACATACTAAGACTGAACAATTCTGCCATCTTTCCCTATAGATGACCAAGTGGTGGTAGTGCGGATGGGAGTTCCCGGCACAATGCTTAAGATAGGCAAAGAAAGCTTTGTATCTTATGAACAAATAATAAATGCATATCATTTGGGGGGCGTGGCCTGACTAGCTAGCGTGTCTTCCAGCTCTCCCTTATCAATCCTGTACAAAATCCTGTTTTCAGCAAAGCCATCAGCACGGGTCTGAATGGAGAGGTGGGACATTCTTTCCTGTCACTTCCAAGCTCCGGTGGTACAACCTCTGCTAGTCAGGTGACTACTTACAGCCCAGCTGCCCCTGCCATAAATAATCGTTGACCTGGTGATGTGCTAGCCGCCACCAATTTCGTTTGAAGTTCCCTTCTACCAGGCAGGAGGTTCGTGTATCCAACTTACTGCGGCTGTATATCGTTTTGTTTTTTTTAATGCTAAAATGGCGGCCTCTCTACACTATATCCTGCAGGCTATAAATGCCTTTGCCTATAGGCTCTGTCATGAGCTCAGTACAGGACTGTGCTTTTTCTATTTCATCTAAGAGTGCTAATCCTGCTGTTCCGACTACTATTTTTACACCCCAAGACTATGCTTCTGCAACTTTTACAACTGAGGCTGGGACTTCCTTTATCCTGGAGGAGTGTTATATGGGCGAGGATTCCATGTCTCAGGAACGGACTGTCACAGTCCCTACTGATCCTACGCCTGGTTATGCTCTAGAGGGGGACTGTGTGAATGATAATTTTCCGCCTCATCACCATGCTACTGCAACGTACATAGACCCTGGAGGAGTGCTCCTTTCTGGCCCTGTCTAGATTTTGAAATATGCGATGTCCTACCTTTCTATGTCCAGATGCTGTTATGGTATACCCGACTCTATATACATTGCTCCTGTAGCCAGCTTTGAGATCCTGGACAGTATTCTGCAGGTGCTTCGGTTCTGCCCCAGTGGGTACGCGGGTACCTGAAGTCCTCCTACAAGCTACATATGGATCTTTTCTGGGACGCAAAGACTGGCCCGATGAGTTCCACATAGTATATGGAGGCTTAAAATGTCTTCCCACTTCTCTCGGCCCCGATTGTTCTTTATTTTTCTTACTTTTGTGATTTTTTTTTTTTTTTTTTAACATATACCGATGTATCCTCTCATATATATTCTGTCTCTCTGCTTATGCCGATGTTTGCCTAATATATGACATACTTACAAATGCCACATCTGATATATATCTATATTTGCTGAGGGGGGGCTGGGTCATGTTCTGCCAAGTTTAGGGCCATTAGTCTATTGTCCCCATTTTTGCGGGAGGGGGGGTTTTAGGTAGTCATAGATAGTGTAGTTAGTAGGGAGAAGGTAGATTCTTCTTGGGATCCAAGTATGCCTGGGTTGGGGGTAGGCTATACAGGGTGGGGGTTTATAGCGGGGATTGCTTTTTGTTATATTGTATATTTTCTTATTGTTAAGTGGACATTACAATACTACGAAGATACCCTATTCTTATTCACTATGTCGACACTCTGTGTAAATTTCCTGTAAACTGGATTTATATGCCCTACCATACAACCAATATTTTTATATAAGTTGTTGCCTATGACTAGTCTGACGAATCCGAATGGTGCCTTCAGATAGCTGTGCTATTACATCCTGAGAGTGGCTTTTACCCAGAGTTCTCACAGCGGCATCTTATTGGCTATCCAAAATACATGACAGCCAATCGGAAAAATCTGAACTTGCAATGATTTGGCGATAAGAACCGAGTAAATCTGAACCTGCACATCTCTGATACTTTCTATATGATCTATATGATCACATTAAAGTCACACATGTTACATTCTGATACCTGCAAATGTTCTGGTGAAGTTTTTCTTGCAGATCAATGAAGTTTTCATATCGATCCTGTGTGAAAGTTATGTTCCGGAGCACCGCCGCCACGGCATAGGGACGTACTGCTGCCGTCTAATACACAGAACATCAAACTGATCAATCTACACTCAACAATATTTAGTAACTTTTTTTTTTATATAGACTCAATATTTTACATTCACATCAGTCACTGCTCTATAGAAGCCTAGCGTCTTAATCCTCATCCAAACCCAGTCGCTAGCCAACCAGTAAGATTCTGTACCCCTATGGACTCTTAAGCCCCAATGGGTCAGATGCACCGAGCTTCAAAAAGTGATAAAGTTGAGTATATAGATAGACAACCAGCTTCTTACTGCCATGTTGCAGGCTGGGTTTGAAAAATGACAATTAGGAGGATATTGGTTGGGGCATCCCCACAATGAGATACGTTTACTAAGATGGGAGTTCTATTTTTGGATATTGCTATGGGCAACCAATCAGATACTATTATATTCTAGAAGGTGCTAAATAAATAAGTAGATTCTGATTAGTTGCCCATAGCAACACTTCATGTTGAATAGAACTCCCAACTTAGTAAGACTCCCCCCAATGAGTGTTGTAAAAGTAAAAAGAATTACTAACAACTAGCACCGATTGCACAAACAACATAAAGACATACAGTATTTACCTGTACATACAGCTGCATTACATTTACCAGAACAGAATTCAAATCTCACCTCCTCTGTGATAAACATTCTTTGCAGCTGACTGTCAGCTGGAGTAATCCTTTTATACCGAGGAGCAGCTATCCTGAAAAATAACATAGGTACTGTAAGATGTTAGAGAATTCCCGCTTGAATAATAGTTTCATCTAATTACAGTACGCAAGTAACCTAATGCACCAGTATTAGACATCATTTTATATGCAGTCTCCTAGTTGTTGTGTCCTAGAGTTGTGCTGATATTGTTTCCCGCAGCTGAATTATGTTCTTGAATGTATGGAGGCTTGCAATCTGCTCCAATCACTTGACATTTACTGCTTTTGTACACGTCCCTTAAGATGGACAGAGTTATAGGGTGCACTAAAATCCACATTTCAGTAATTACTGTACTACAAGCTTTACAGTAAAAAGCCTTCAGTCATACTCCACATGAAAATGTTTAACTCAGAGAAGTGCCACTTCTTGAGACCACAAACTGCAAAGAAGAACAGTGTTAAGGTGCCCACACACTAGAACGATTTTTGGTCCGATTGTCTGATTTCCAATAAATCAGCCGATATATCGCCCAATGTTTACCGATAATGGCTCAAAAATCGGCCGATTTTGGTCGGATACGCGCTCCCGTGGATCTTTTGATCTTACGTGCTGCATGAAAGATCAGAATTTTTAACAAAAGATCCATAGGAACGCACACGGGATCTTAAGAAAAATCTTTGGTAAAGATGTGCGCTTGCCTGAAATCTTTTGTCCAGGACAGAAAAAAGATTTCAAGGCTAAATTATGCGCACATCTTATGATCGCAGATCTTTCTAGTGTGTGGGCACCTTAACAGATTTACAAGTCTGTGAAAGAGGACATTTACATGAGTGTAATATACTGTACAGTGACCAACAAACCATTCAGAAGAAGGCATTACCTACAGTATTTTTATATAATTTGAGTTCTGGTGATTAGTCCCCTTCTTACAAGATTTAAAGCTAATAAAGGTTGTGAAAGATGAATATAGATGTGGTTATCTCAGTATCTCAATATAGTTATTTGGTAACAGTTTCTTATACAGCGCAGCAGATTCCATTGTGCTTTAAATTTGTAGATAAAGATAAAACAAACTGCATAGTTACAGACAGTCAAAACGTTGGGAAGGCCGTGCTCACAAGTTTACAATCTATAGGGAAATAGGCGTTCATGTACGTAGGTATGATCTATTGTAGATTGCAAAGGTTCTTGGTCGATGTGTTTAATATATAAAGACAATACCTTTCTTTAAACACTTGCAGCCCACGGACCAGCCCTTCCAGACACAGGAGATCATATCGGTTGGCGGGGACGTCAATCTTGAACAGGACAACATCTGACGCCTCATCTGCTTTCCCATCACCTTTCTCCTTGCTGATGATTTCCCTCTCAGAGGTCTTGAATGGAACAATGGTACACACATTACATTAATACCTTCTCATCCCATGTCCATAACATATGATCCCAAAAATCATATTTATTAATCAGTCATGTATACAAATCTGTAAAATCTGAATATTACCACAAAAAAAAAGCCATTTATAAAACTTTAAATCATCTCCTCCAAATCACAATCCTTCTGCTTCTATAAGCTGGCCATATATCACCAAATATTGAAACCTCCCACCTTTGTATGCCAAAACTTTCAATCAGATTATGTATTCTATATGAACCAATTAAACCTTTAACATATGGATACAAGCTTTGTTACTTTAAAGGAATGGCAAAAGCATGGATATGATTAAACATTGACAAGGCCCATTATCAATAAAACATTGATAATGGGCATTGAAGACCGAGGTTGGGAAACACGGCTATAATGTGTGTGTGTGTGTGTGTGTGTGTGTGTGTGTGTGTGTGTGTGTGTGTGTGTGTGTGTGTGTGTGTGTGTGTGTGTGTGTGTGTGTGTGTGGTGACAGCACTGAATAATATTGTTGGTGTGTTTAAGAACGAGATCATTAACATACTCCATAGTGTGTGTCCAGCCATACTGTACATTTCAAATACAATTCTGATGGGACGTTTTTTTTTTTTAAGAACTCCTGAGGGCCACTTGCAAAGCATTTTGTGTTACAATACTGGAAGTGAAGTGTAAGGTGCAACACGTGACCCTGATGTACCATACGAGTTCTGGGGTGGTGGGTATCCTTGGCAGCCCCCCTGTGTGCACTGCAGAATGCTCTGCAGGCAGCATATATTTTGTGGAAGAGTAGGTGACATGCCAGACACAATAGCCATTCTGGACATAATTTGCCCACCCAGGATCTATGGCATCAAAGGCAGAAAGGCCTTTGATGATAGCCTCGATATAGAATGTTCATGTATTATAGGCAGCAGCTGACTTTACCAGTAACATCAATGAAGTCTGCAAGTAACGATACTTACAATCTCATCTAATTCTAGGCCAAACTCAAAGCAAAGCTCATCAAACTCTTCATCAGCTGCAAGGAAACAAAGTGTCATTATTGTGTTCCAGCAGGGAGTGAGCAGCAGCATGGCACAGTAGAATACCACCACATAGGGAATTACAGTCACAATGCTTTTACTACAGACAGCGGGGAGCCGGGCATCCAGCAATAGGAGACCGGGCACATCACTCACTGTAGGTCCGGCCCAGGGCCTGGTACAGATGATCTCTCTTCACTGAGACAGTAGGCATGGTTCACGCTCCAGCAGCTGCAGCACCAGCACCGGCACCGGCAGGACCTCAGAGAGAGAGAGAGAGCCCAGCAGTCCTTCCCAACACAATGAGCTGTCTTCGGCGCCTTAGCCACTGGAAGCGCCTCCATGGGAGTCAATGGTCCTATATACTATATAGCACAATAGATAACAGTTATCTATTGCTGAACATTCAATGTATAAAATAACAAAACAGCCTAAAACGTAGCTCTAGCGGCATTATTTGTGCAGGCATAGTGTAGGACAACCGACCGATCTTTACCGAGCGTTGCATCATATCTGTAGCTGGTACAAGCCTGGTCTTTAGAGCAACTCATTGGAGCAGAGGATTCTGTACTCAGCCAATCGTAAACCAGAGTCATGGCGACTGCGAGGCTTGGAACGCAGTGTCAGACCTGTCAAGAAAGAAGGCAGGACAAGGCTGTAGTCAGCGACTCAGCCAGCGTCTTATTCGAGTAGCTTTGAAATAGTGCAGTAAAGTGTGCTGTGCACATATATCACATTTTGACATTTTGATTAAGTTGCTGTAGTTATGCAAGGGTTAAATATCCTTGGTCATTAATTCTAGGAACCAGCAGGCCGTGGTCACATACACATCTCTTACTTGTAATTTGCCATGACCAGCAAGCTTTTGGACCATAGTTGCCTACCCTCCTGCATTCTGCAGGAGACTCCCTGATATAGCAGCAATCTCCCTCTCTCCCTCATTAGTCTAGCAATCTCCCTCATTTCACCTAGCCCACATTACACTGTTACATTTTTTTTTGGGGGGGGGGGGGGGGGGTAAGGAATGAACGAGACTATACCAAGTATAGTAGCTCTTACTAACTGCTTTGGGGCTCATCTACATTTGTATATAAGTCATTTGAAAAGCTCCCTCTCAGATGTAGCAGAACACACCCACACTTTTAGGTGCTACGTTGACAATCTCTTTTCACAATCTCTCCATATTTAGAACTAGACACGTCCTTTGGGTGGAGCATAACAACCCCCCCCCCCCTCAATGGGGCGCTGTGCAAAATTCTACCACCAACTATAATCTCCCTGAAACTAGTTTTCGAAAGTAGGCAAGTATGGTTTGGACACGTCTATAGGCAGG
The DNA here is from genome assembly GCF_055691185.1 of Crinia signifera. NCBI lineage: Eukaryota > Metazoa > Chordata > Amphibia > Anura > Myobatrachidae > Crinia > Crinia signifera. The sequence continues at coordinate 275,079,780 of NC_139219.1, forward strand.
TAAAGCAGGCATAGGTCATACTTCCCTACGTGGCAATCTCCACGCAGCAGAAAATGCTCTGTTCCTGGACTTCCCTGTTAATGTATGATTGCCATCACCTGCGATGAAAAGACCTTTCTTATCAATTACCTAGCACCTAACTGATAGTATACACAAAATAATAACAGAATATTTCAATGAATTTTTTTTTAGATATATAAATATGTGGCGACAGGTGGTTTTTCATACCATACCATCCACTACGGCGTGGTGGAAGAGTATAATAGTGTGCCCAAAGCGAGCCATGCAAGGGGCGCAGTACACTTACAGTGTCCACTATGTCGACATTTGGGACAAAAAAAGCATGAAAAACCCATGTTGACCATTTTGATTGACAACTTTACCATTATCGACCTAATGCTTGTGTCGACCTTCTGACCTTAGCCATGTCACAACTTATTTCCGGTGTCGACCTAAGCCCTGTCCTTTAGTGGTTGACCCAATGTATGTCATTGTCAACATTCATTGAGTCAACCTACTAGGCAGTGGCGTAGCGCCAAATGTTGCTCCCCCCGCCGCAAAATGTTGGCGCCCCCCTCTCCCCCCCATCTTACATGTCCGCATTTGTGGCCAGGAGTCGGGACTGCATATCTATCTTGCACTCCTAGTCTCCTCCGGGCCACCCCCTTACAGCAGACCATTTTAAAGGATGCTAAAGGAGGCCGCTGCTGCCCCCTCTAGCATCCTAAATACTGTCTGCTGTAAGGGGGCGGACATTTTTTGAGGGACATTTCGTCATAAGGAGCTAGGAGGAGAAAAAGGAGGGTAGATGCTAAATTGTGGTGGGCATAGGCGTGCGCACAGGGGGTGCCAGGGGTGCACAGGCACCTCCTAATGACACCGCCACCTCCTTCCCCTTTGAGCCGCTGCCCGCTGGCCGGATGCTGCCTGCCTGGCAGCTGCAAATTAGTCCCTCATCTGCGGCTGCCTAGCAGCATGGACATGAGCTCCTTACCACCTCCGTCCGGCACCTCTATCCCCCCTCCGCCTGGCAGCAGCATCTCCCCGGACCCCGCCCCTTCGTCCGGAACATTCATCCCCCTTCCGCCCGGCAGCTTCCCCTCCAACCTCTGCCTGGCAGCGGGACTCGGAGCTCCGTCCCCCTCCGCCCGACACCTACATCCCTCTCTGCCCCGCAGCGGCAGATTCCCCTCTGCCTGGCAGCGGGAGCACTGTCCCCCTCCGCCCAGTTCCTCCTTCTCTCCACTGCCTGTCAGCGGCAGCTCTGTCACAACACCCCGAGGCAGTGGCTGCTACAGTAGCTCTCCCCTCCTTCCACAGGCTCCAGGCAGCTCCTGTGTAAATAGCTTTATGGGGGCATTATATGTGTGCCAATACAGGGCATTATGTGTGTGGCACTAAAGGGGGCATTATGCATAAGGCACTATGTGGGGGCATTATTTGTGTGGCACTATGGGGGGGCAGTATGTATGTTGCACTATTGGGGCATTGTGTGTGGCACTAAAGGGTCAGCATTATGCGTGTGGCAATGCGGGGCATTATGTGTGTGGAACTACAGAGGACATTAGGCATGTGGCACTACAGGGGCATTATGTGTGTGGCACTATGGGGGGCAGTATGTATGTGGCACTATTGGGGCATTGTGTGTGGCACTAAAGGGTCAGCATTATGTGTGTGGCACTATGGGGAACATTATGTGTGTGGCACTTCAGGGGGCACTATGCGTGCGGCACTATGGGTGTCATTATGCGTGTGGCACCATGGGGAGCAATATGTATGCAGAACTATGGGGGACCTTATATGTGGGCAAAGAGCATGTATCCCCCCCAGACAATGAGCATGTAATCCCCTGGGCAACGAGCATGTAACCCCCCTGGACAACAAGCATGTAATCCCTCCTGGCAATAAGCATGTAACTACCACCAGCAACAAGCATGTATTCCCTGTGGCAAGTAGCACTCAACTCCCTGTGTCTAGGAGCATGTAACCCCCTGGCATCGAACATGTTATTCCTGACAACGAGCATGTAGGTAAGCACACTTTTATGGCATATTATGTAATGGCCATTATGGTGTGTGGCATAATGTGTAATGAGCAATATGGTGTGTGGTATAATATATAATGTATAAACTATATACGTGTGGTATAATGTGTAATGGGTACTTTGGTGGGTTGCAAAATGTGTAATGGGCATTGCTGTGTGTGGAATAATGTGTAATGGACATTCCAGCGTGTGTGAAAATGTGTAATAATCAATTCGGTGTGGGGAATTACAGTGTGGGGCGTAATGGGTAATTGGCATTACGGTATGTGGCCTAATATGTATTTGGCATTATGGTGTGAGGTGTAATAGGCATCACAGTGCGAGGTGCAACGTGTAATGGGCATTACGGTTTGTGGTATAATGTGTAACGGGCATTAGAGCATGTGGTATACTATGCAATGGCTGTGTGATGTGTACTAGGCATTATGGTGTACATTTTTGGTGCGTGCCTTCGGCGCGCACTGTCCCTTGTGTCCGTATTTTACAAAAATTTGTCAAGCCCTGGCATAATGTGTAATGGGCATTATGGTGTGTGGCATTATGTGAAATGGGCATTACTGTGTGTAACATTATGTGTGATGGGCATTATGGTGTGTGGCATTATGTGTAATGGGCAATGCTGTGCATGGCATGATGTGTAATGGGCAATACTGTGTGTCGCATTTTGTGTAATGGGCATTACAGTGTGTGGCATTATGTGTAATGAGCATTACAGTTTACATTTCTGCAGCGCGTCTTCCTTGTGGAATAAGTTTGCATTTATGCCCAATAGGTGGTGATGGTCAAGCCCAGTAGGCGGTGATGGACATGCCACTACAATGGTGCACCCCCTAAAAAAAATGGGCTGCGCACACCTATGGTGGTGGGCTAAAGGACCTTTCACGCCCAAGGGGAGGAGCAAGGCCTGGGGGCTTGCTCTTTCACTATCCACGCCACCACTGGTTGCCTCTAGTAACCAGGTGTCGAGTGGAGAGAGCCATCGTGCCCGAAGCATGGCGAGCGCAATGAGCCTGCGAGGGTCCGTTTGGGACCCTTCTTCCGAACTTGCTCCTCCTCTCTCCACCCCCTCTCCTCCCCTGTAATGTCAGGAGGTCCTTTAGCCCACTACAATTTAGACCTAACCCTAGGAGGAGGCTAGGAGCACCGGGACGCAGACAAAGTAGGTCCCGGCTCCCGGCCACGATCGCAGCATAGCTCCCGCAGTCCCCGGCACCCACATTACTCAGCGCCTCCCCGCCACTGTGGGGTTTGCCGCACGGTGGCTACGCCATACCTCCCAACATGACCCTCTCCGGGAGGGACAGAATGCTCTGCTTCTGGACTTTCCTCTTAATTTATGATTGCCAGCACCTGTGTTGAAGCACCTTTCTTATCAATTAACCTGTTCTACACAGATGAAGGTAATCATACATTATGAGGGATGTCCAGAAACAGGCGGTATTTCATGCCCTACCATCCACTAGGGCGTGGTGGGAGAATAAAATAGTGTGCCAAGCGCAGCGAGGCACCCTGCCCGAAGCATTGCGAGCGAAGCGAGGGTCCGATTCTCATTGCCAACTGTGTCCATGTCAACTGTGTCGACATTCGAATAAAAAAACAGTGAAAAACCCATGTCGACCTTATGACCAGTCGACCTTCCTCATGTCGACCTTTATGCAAATTCGACCTTAAGTCATGTCGACCTTGGCCCATGTCGACCTTAAGTCAGGTCGACCTTCCTGCCAGTCGACCTAGTGGGGTCGACCTAATGACTGTAGACCTAAGTTCATTCTGACAGATGCACCGATTCCCTCCTGGAGAGGGTCATGTTGGGAGGTATGCTACGCCACTGCTACTAGATTGAACCTAGTGACTGTATCCCTGTGGCAGTGACTGGTTCTGCTTTACTGTTGCAAAGCGGAGACTCAGCCATCACGAGACGATACTGTATTTCTTCAATTAATTGAGACCCTTATTATGCAACAGGATGCGCTGAGCTCATGTAACGAATGACACATTACTCAGCTCCCCGGAACACTGCTTCTTATCAACTATGAAATCCTAGCACTGAGCAGTGAGCACAGAAGTGGTGCAAGCAGCGCCTGAGCGGTGCAGGAAGGGTTAACATTTGCAGCAGCTGGGTGTCTGCCTACGGGCGCCTCCCCCGGTGTCTAATGTCAGCACAGTACATGTACACCTCAACCAAGGACTAAGCAGGGAAGTCCTCCACTCCAGCTACGCAGCCAGCAGCACTGCAGGACGGGAACTGCCTGCTCACATGCCCACTGCCCAGGGATCTTCCTGCTACTGAGTAAAGTAGGTGATACCAGTGGCTGTGCCCCCTGCCGCCCTGTTACTGCACTAGTCTCTATCCGAATAGCGTCGTCCTCAGCAAAATTTTCTGTTCTAGTTGTGTGATACTGATCAGCTGGCAAACTGCAGCGGTGTATCTTTATGCTGGAGATTGGGGAGTGCAGTGTTAAGCACCGCATGGTATCTGCAGTCATCACTGATCAGTACTGCCAGTGCATCATAGTGTCCAAAGCCAATTTCCATGTGGATAGAAAGTACCTTTATGCCATACTTGCCTACCTGACCCTCTCCATGCTGGAGAAAATACTCTGCTCCTGGACTTCCCTGGTAATGTAGGATTGCCATCACCTGTGGTGAAACACCTTTCTTATCAATTACCTAGCTCACCACAGGTGATGGCAATCCTACATTACCAGGGAAGTCCAGGAGCAGAGCATTTTTGCACTGTGCTTTGCAGTAGTTGTAATGTTGCAGTCAGTCAGGTTACAATTGTTAGGGCAGATTTGATCTCCCTGTGGCTGTTATATTGCAAGTCCCAGTATTATCTGTCACTCTGCCCTGGCATCATATACAGGGCTACATGCTGCCTGCATTATATGATAGTCGGATTCTTTGATTTTACAATATTGTTCACTGAAAAAAAAAAAAAAATATTCTGCAAATTTAAATATTGGGCTAGTTATGGGCAGAAATGGTTATGAAAGTAACAGTGGCAACATACAAATATTTCTTAAACAATAACTTATTGTGGAGTGAAAATATTGTTACACTCTACTATTTTGATGTGTTAAAGCCTGATATGATTTTTGGCCAGTGACCTTTACAGACTTGTATTTTAACCTTGCTTAATTCCCTCCTTCCCTGTCCCTTTTCTGTTGCTATCTGTTTCTTTGTAGCGTGTGTTTATATTTTTTTTTTTTTTTTTTTTTTATATAAATAAAAAAATTTGGTGCTTGTTTCCTAGCACGGCACCACCAATTTTAATTGTATGAGATCAGTTCGCATGCGATGCGACCCGATTTTTAATTGTACAGCCACCATGATGGGTAATTAGTATGTCAAATGCCCCCCCATTGTTAACGCAACGCCAACCTGAAGCGTGGCGGTACGCGTCCTACGACCTTTTCATTCCCCCACTATCCACGTCGGCGTGGAGTTGATTTTAGATAGTGTGGTGAGCGCAGCAAGGGGATGCGGATTACTTCACATGTAGTCCGTGTCCCCTCGCAGGGCTCGCTGCGCTCGCCACACTATCTAAAATCAACTCCATGCCGACGTGGATAGTGGGGGTATGAAAACGTCAGAGGACGCGTACCGCCGCCCCTCGCGGGCTCGCTGCGCTCGCCACGCTTTGGGTTGGCGTTGCTACTGGGGTGACGTTAACAATGGGGGAGCATTTGACATAATAATTACCCATCAGGGTGGGTGTACAATAAAAAATCGGGTGTGTGGGTGCATTTAACATTGTAATCAATTGGAAATCGGGTATAATCGTGTCGCATCGCATGCCATTGTAATGGCATGTGATGCAATTTTAAAATTGTATATGAAGGTCTTAAAACCCGAATATTGGGGCCCATCGCATACCTTAAGTAATGGTATGCGATGGGACCTGATGGGCGCCGTGCTAGGAAACCAGTACCAAGAATTTTGTAGAAAGGTAAGATACACTGTTTTGTGAGGTGTTTTTGTTTTTTTATTTTTTTTTCCCTATGTTAGGTCGACATGGGTCTTTTGAGCCGACAGGCGGTATTTCATGCCCTACCATCCACTAGGACGTGGTGGGAGAATAAAATAGTGTGCCTGAATGCAAAGCGAGGGGCTGTGGTTGACTTCCAACTGTGTCGACATTCGGGTCCAAAAGACCTAACCCCATGTCGCCCTAGACACCTGTTGACCTAATGACTGTCGACAATACGATCCACACCCATTTATTAAGGATCGCACATAAAATGTGATCCTGTCGCGGGGGTGTATCATCCTGCACTTGCATGGACAGCCTGTCCCTGCGACACGTGTTGCCGGGGGTCTGCACATGCGTGATCAGCGCTGACTGCAATGTCCCGGCGGAAGTGCAATATGTAGCCCTTAGGCTACACTGGCTCAGAACGGAGGTAGCCCAGAGACCTGAAGAGACGCCCCCAATGTTGAAACATCGGGCAGCTTTGCATCACCTATAGTAGCCTATGGGGGATGCAGCCGGCGGTGGTGTGGGAGGGACCCAAGCAGGGAATAGAGATTTCTGATACATACAGGTAAAACTTAATATTTGTGACGAAAAATGGGCCCCGTTATCTCAAGATTATGTCAGTTTCTGAGCTTTGATAAATATAGTCTAATGTGCTGATGCCACAGTTTCCACACACTTTTCCTGTAGAAGTCTAATTAGCGCTGTTGACCACGATCCCCATAATGTTCAATGAGGGCTATGGTCTGACTCCCAAGTGCTAAACCAGTTTTTACAACCATATGAAACCTAACCCAAATAATTGTTGTTTGTTTTTACTTGAGACTGAGCTAGGGGGATGTTCTTCAAAGCTCATACAGTGATAAAACTGAGAGCTAAAGTACCAGCCAATCAGCTTCTAACTTTTTAATGTTATTTATTTTACAATTAACAGTTTCTTATAGCACTGCGTATTCTGCTGTGCATTATAATTGAAGACAAACTGCAACAGACCTAGAGGTAGGTAAGCCCTGCTCGCCAGCTTACACTCTTTATGGAAATAAGCATTGATACTAGAGATGAGTGGTTCAGATTGCGTGGAATCGGAACACTGCCTGCCGCAAGCCGCTCTCGCAAGATTCCAGCTTAGCTCGGAGACCTGAGTGTAGCCGTGTGGCGAAGTCTTGCGTTTGATTCTCGCGAGACGCAGAGCCTTTAAAGGCTCAGCATCCGGAGAATTCGGCGCCATTTAGTGTCACGCTTCCAAGCTGCGCACAGCTCTGCCATGTAGTCAGTCCCTGTGGGGTGTGTTACTTGCCTGGCAGGGGTCTGAGTCAGTTGGGGGGGGCTGTTGTGCAGAGGGGTGTGTGCTGGGTATTGTACTGGTCAGTGGTCGTTTGTTAGGTAGGCTGTGTCAGTGCGCAGAGGGCAGAAGCTGTCAGTCAGTGTAGTGGGGTACAGTACACAGGCAGGCTCTTAGTCAGCTTTTCCCCCCTATTTTGTTCCCATGTCGACCTAATGACTGTCGAACATCATGCTGTAGACCAAATGACTGCATCCCTTCAGAAGTTCCGTGTGTGATTGTTCTGCCTCCACACAGTGTTATACAAGCCCCGTCCATAAAAACAATAAAAAAAAAATACATTTTGCACCCCAATACGCCATACTGATCTGCGATTCGTGCAAGTGACACAGGGTGTTTTCTGTATGGTTGGCAGCTTTCTACACGCAGTCTACTGCAACTTTTCATAGTGATCCATGCATAATTTAGGATATTTATGGTAGCTTTCAAAAAACGTCCAAGCTTTGGCAAATACCCTCATAATGTCCATTTACAACTAATGTGTGCGGCACGGCTCCCTGGCCGTGCGGGATTTCACCGTCCGGCAGGAGCCGGAGTGTGTGAAACCGGCCATAGTGGCTAAACCTGATCAAACTAATGGTCACTCAGAGAAAAGTCCTGTTTGAGATGAAATCATGACTCCAGCTGGATTTGTATAGCTCAGTGGTTCCCAAACTGTGCGCCGCGGCTCCCTGGGGTGCCGCAGCGCTGTCACAGGGGAGCCGTGGCCAACTGCCCTAATGTGGAGAGCAGGTCCAGCAGTGAGTCAGTGCCGATGGTGGTGTGCAAATGAGAAGCACTCACATGGCTGGAGTATGGTCACGGCAGGGTCGGCAGATGTGCTGTGTGAGTCAGCTTGTGTCGGGGGCGGTGTAATTTAACAGGTGACCGGGTGCAAGCGTGCAGCAGCGACATACAGAGAGGAGCTAGATCCCCTGCCTGCACCCCCGTGAGCCGCTGCGCGCACGCTTCTCCGCATTCTGCGGCAGGGATATAACAGTTGGCAGGGAGAGCAAAGGGGAGAAGGTGCCCCAGCGGCCAGACATTCTACTGTGGGGGAGGAGAGGGAAGAGAGGAGGAAGCGAGTCTGTCCTCACCACTGACAGTCTCTCCTCTGGGTGCAAGGCCCGCCTCCAGGCTTCCTCCGTGCTGTCATGGTGCTGCATCATAGCTGCTGCTGCTGCTCAGACTGCTCTGCAGTCTGCACTCAGATGCCAGCCTGCAGCCCACCCCCTGCCAGCACCCTGCCTCCTACTCAGAACTTGGCCCTGGCAGACTCCACCATACTGCTCTTGCTGCAGCTGCTACAGTACTACCAGTGCTGAAATAATACAGGTGACTATGGTAGGGCTGGGCTTTGGGTGTGTGTGTATGTCTGTGTGAGGGAGGGTGCTGGGTGCAGGGCTTGGCTTTGGGTGTGTGAGGGAGGGTGCTGGGTGCTAAGCATGGGTATGGGTGTGTGAGGGGGGGTGCAGGGCTAGGGTAAGGCTGTGCCAGAGAGGGTAGAAGGTATGGATTTGTGTGTGAGGTAGGGGGCATGGTACAGGGCTGAGGTATGGGTGTAAGAGGGTGGTTGCTGGGTGTAAGGGAGGAGTGCCCGGTCCCAAGGGGTGAGTGTCTACTTGCAACCTATTATAGGCCGGCACTGCCCCCTCTGTGTATAGGATGGAACGGTCCCTATGTGTAGACTGGCACCGAGCCCATTGTTTCCAAACAGTCAACAGTGTATAAGTGTCACTACAGGGTGTATTGTGTACAAGTGAAACTACAGGGGTTATTATGTGTATTACTGGTACTAAAGGGGTGATTATATGTAAATGGCACTACAGAGGTAATAGTCTCACCAGTATGAGCTGCGGCTTATCAAAGATTTGCTTCACCTGCCCCAACGAAAATGGGGCTGCGACTTTGCTTTAAATAAGCAAAAACTTTAAAAAAGGGACACTTCAGTAATTATTTTGGGTTAAGGGTGCCTTGATGAAATCATGGAGACCCAGAGGGTGCCTTAAACCAAAAAAGTTTGGGAACCACTGGTATAGCTCCATCGTGCGCCCTCTAGTGGTTATAGTGCAAAATCAATTAGAAACATGAGTAAAATGTCATGACATTTGTGCTATTGAAAATCTGCAGCTTTAAGGACCGCATGTGAGAGGTTTCCAGTGTTGTGTTCCCAGCCCATTGCAAGTATATTGGGGCATATTGTTATCGATCTGAACTACCACTATATAGTCCATATCGGTAGAAAACACAGTACGTGTCGCATGGTGTGTATACAGCTTGTGATGCCAATGTGTGCCCCCTGTGACTCACAGGGGGCACACATTGACATCACAAGCTGTATACACAGCCTGTGAGTATTTTCTTATTTAATGTTCATTCTAGCACCCGCTATTTTTGAAAACCCATGCAATTCCTCTTCCCTGCCTGGGGTGTCGCTGTCTGCTGTGGTGGTTACAGCACAGGTCTGGTTTGCATATCGGTGGTGAAATACAGACCACACTGTGCTAGAAGCACTACAGCAGACAGCGACACCCCAGGCAGGGAAGAGGAACTGCATGGGTTTTCAAAGATAGCGTGTGCTAAAATTAACACTATTATTTTCCTTCTGTTTAATTGTTTGTCTGTGTAAAAGTACAAAGTGAGTCTCCAGACTGCAGGTGATGACTTAATGGAACTATGAAATAAGCACAATTTGTTCCATATTGTCCTGCATTAGTAGTTATAAAGAACTGTAAATGCATTTGTTATATAACAAAGTGTATCTTCATATTTATTTTGTGTCATGCAGGAACACATAATACTACATTATTATATCTGTTTTCCAATAATAAACCCTCTTTCATCTACAGCAGTGTTTTTCAACCACTGTGCCGTGGCACACTAGTGTGCCTTGAGCTGTTCTCAAGTGTGCCCCCAGATATAGAGATTCCCAAACCAGTTTACAGCCACCACCAGTTAATCTGGTCTCTTCTTTTCATGTAAAGGGCCAATGTCTTTTATTTTTGTTACCTGTGGGGGCCAATGTGTTTTGCTCTGTGGGGATCATAGTGTGCCTTGGGAATTTTTTAAACTTATTTAGTGTGCCGCAAGGTAAAAAGGTTGAAAATCACTGCTCTACAGAAAACACATTGCACTAATGCTGTCCACAAGAAATGATATTGCTGTTACAAGACCTGTGTGTGAAGCAATCTGCATGTGCTCGAATAAAATTCTCATCTAAATCACATTGTTTTGGGGCAACTCTTTTAAAAGATCTGCAGAAGACTATTCTCTTGCTGTATATTAGATCATGTATTGACTGCAATAAAGAACCTGTAATCTAGTAGCTCACGTTATAGCCAGGTCCATAAGGTCTAGAGTCACTCTGCAGCCTGTGCAGGGCTTTCTTGGGATGCACAGATCAGCAATGCATTTATGGTTGGTTCCAGGCTCACCCCCTCTGCGTACAATGACACTATGCATGCAACATCATGACATCTGGCACTCAAGGAATGGGCCAGCACAGTACTTATTTGAGCTCTGTTGCATGACTTGCAGTGGCTGCAATTAAGCTGCTCCTGTAGAAGGCATCTCTGCTCAGGTGGCCATCTCTGCTTGTGTGTGCCCAGTTATAGTTTTGCACTCTGGTAACATGCGACATGACTACAAGTGACAGTAGAGCAACAGTCCGAGACCATGAAGTCGGCTGCTGTCAGGCTCCTGCCGTGAAGGGGGCACCTCTCCTTCAATGAATCAGTGTACTGATGTGTTACATGGGGGCTGAGCCAAGTGCCATAAGCAGTGGCGACACAAGGGGTGCAGTCACCCCACCAGCTTCGTAATCTCTGTAGGAGGGCACCAACACTTATCTTTCCTCCGGAGCAACTGGGACGAACTGACGAGTGGGCAAGCTGATCAGTTGATCAAACAGGAGTACTTCAGACAGATTGACATATGACGTTGTGCGCATAGTAAACAATCCAGAACCTGCTGGTGGTAGTAACAATTTAACTGTTACTTGAATCTTCTGACTGAAACTTATTTCTCCTCAGAGTGTTGGGAACTAGAGTTTCCTCTACAAAGAACATATTAGAATAAGGATGAAGGTGGAATTTGCGCCTCTGAACATCCCTCTGGCTCGGAGGTTGCAGACTGCTGCTGTGTCTCAGTGGGTTTTCTCGTTTCTGTTATTGGGTAAGGCCTAGAAGGAACGTGTGTGGTTTTTTTTGTTTGTTTGTTTTTGTTGTTTTTGCGATCGACCCGATTTTTACATAGAATCAAATGTGAATAGGGTCCCTGGGACCCTATTTTACATTGGATTCAATGTAAACTATTCCCCAGACCCCCAATTTTAACCCTTGACGCCAACCCAAAGCGTGGCGAGCGGCGGCGGTGCGCGTCCTCCAACCTTTTCATACCCCTACTATCCACGTCGGCGTGGAGTTGAGAATATAAAGTGTGGCGAGCCACCGATACCGAAGCGTGGCGAGCGGACGCGTATAACTTCACAGGTATACGCGTCCCCTCGCTGCGCTCGCCACACTTTATATTCTCAACTCCACAACGACGTGGATCGTAGGGGTATGAAAAGGTCGGAGGACGCGCACCGCCGCCCCTCGCGGGCTCGCTGCGCTCGCCACGCTTCGGGTTGGTGTCAATCGTGGGGTGACGCTCACAATGGGCTTGCGTAACCCATGACGGGGCCATATACAATGTGAAATGGGTCACATTGCCCCATTTCACATTGTTCCCTATGTAAAATGGACTTAATCAAGTCCATCTCATCTTGTGCCATTATAATGGCACAAGACCGACCCGATGCTCCCGATTTCAATGTTAAAAATATTTTAACATTGAAGCCTATGGCAAAATCGGGGGCATCGCGTCAGTCGCGTCGGGGGCCATGTTAATGGTCGCGACCAACGCAATGCCCTCGATTTTTCCTTTGCCGGCAAAATGGACCTGATTTCAAAGGAAATCGGGTCCATCGCGGGCATCGTGTACCTTAACTTAAAGGTACACGATGCCCGCGATTGTGGCCGTGCTAGGAAACAAGTAGCTAAATTATCATTCCATCGGATAGTAGTGTAAACGTTGTATTGTTTAGCTGTATACCCAGTTTTTTTAAGGCCATATACATGGAGCGATTTATCAGCCCTGTTTCTAAGCGATCTGTCCAGTTCACTTAGAAATTAAGCACAGATCGCTCGGTGTGTATGCCCCCGAGCGACGGTGATGTGCGAATCCACGCGTCGCCATTGCCAGAGTAGATCGTGAATGCATGCTGTCAAAATCTAGTCAGATTGACAAACACTGGTACGCACACATAGCTGGTACATAAGCATGTGTGTAGCCCATGTGTGCTGAGCGATCTGTGCTAAACTAGAACTGGCCGCCCAATATCCAATGTCCAGCAAGCCAATATAAAGTGTTTTTTTTATTTATTCTGGAAAAATGTTGGTTGCACTTAACATTAACATAAAGGTACAAACTGTCTCTGGTCAACTAGTCGTTAAGTAACTTTTTAAATATGGAATCAAGAATGTAAGTTAATTACAGTGTATACCAACCAGAAAAGTATCCATTTAGCGGGCATTATGCCATTTATTATAAATCATGTGACTTGTTTGCATGTGATTTTATAACGGCACAAGGTCACTTCCATCTTCACCTTTATCCCACATTCACAATGACTAGCTGAAGTTATTAATAGATGGCACAAGTTGTTCGTTTTATGCTGGTCAGTCATATTCCACTAAACATGTATCAATGTGTTACCGGTGTCTCAGTATTTCATGTGGATTTGTAGCGCCACCTGTGCTCATTTGCTTTGAGGACATTTCAATGCAGTGCGTTTATAGGAGAAAGTATCTGAGGTGCTTGATAATAGTGAAGACACAAGCAGTGTCATCATATTATCCCTGCATTCATATGCAGTGTGCAGACACGGCCACCGGACCACACAGACCAGACTTAAACTGCAGCAGCTGCCAGAGTGTGGGACGGCTTCCGCAGGGCAAAAGTGTGTTTTTTATAATAATAAAAAAAAAAAAAATATATATATATATATATATATATATATATATATATATATATATATATATATATTTATTGGGGCGGCACTCCAAAAGATGCACAAATCCCAGCAGGGATGCAGTGAAGAACAGCGGTGCCCTCCTTAACTTGGCTCCGGTGTGGAGACAAGGATGTACAGCGTGGGGGGGACGGTGGCACTCGCGGTAAAGGAATAAACACACAGAGGCAGTAGTATCCCAACGTTTCGTGGCTGTGTCGCCACTTTATCAAGGTGCTATATATATATATATATATATATATATATATATATATATATATATATATATATATATATATATATATATATATATATATATATATATATATATATATATATATATATATATATATATATATATATATATATATATATACAAAAATCTCTAAAGTTGCGCTATTAGTTTATACTTTTACTGGTCGCTGTTAACACTCAATCCCCTACTAGTAGGGATTGTAACACCTTCTATACCAAACAATAGTGTCTTCAGCGCCCTATTTTTGTAATGTCCATATGTAATAAAATATACAATAAAACAATAGTACAATAATAAAATTGAATAAAATACACTTCCGAAGTAGTTCTTTTGAAGAAATTTTTCTTTTTATTTTGAAAACATGATCTAATACCCAACGCGTTTCGCCTCGGTAAGAAGCTTCATCAGGGGTTTGTGATCTATAAAAGTATACATACAATCATTTTTCAGGACATTACATACATATAAAAAAACTTTTTACATGAAAAATTTGTTATATATATATATATATATATATATATATATATATATATATATATATATATATATATATATATATATATATATATATATATATATATATATATATATATATATATATATATATATACACTTTCCACAGATCGGGCGGCACTCACAACAGCAAAAGAAATAGTCGACAGCCTCTATGTCGTCATCAACGTTTCGAGATTTTATTTCTTATCTCTTCATCAGGATGAAGAGATAAGAAATAAAATCTCGAAACGTTGATGACGACATAGAGGCTGTCGACTATTTCTTTTGCTGTTGTGAGTGCCGCCCGATCTGTGGAAAGTATATGTGGATCCCTGCCTTGGGATACCTGGAAGGCACCCGGCTGATGAATTGGAGAAGGAGTGCTGCTCGCTATATAATATATATCTATATCTATATACATAAAATTACAGTTATGAAGATATATAGATGGATAGGAGGAACAGGCTTATGGATAGTCAATTTAGGATAGTTTGTTCATCAATAGGTTTGTTAGACCTTTTCTTTTTAGAATTTTCTAGAGTTTTTGTAAACATAATTGTACATTTGGTTTTTCATATATGGTAAATACCTTTTTACTAGGAATGTAATGTTTAATACCCTTCAGAGTCAGGTCTTATTTGACAATGGATGAGATAGAGTTTATCTGTGTAGGCCCAATGTTTTTTTTTACCCAGATAGAACCTGGTGGGTTTACACAAAAATAATTCTTTTTAGGTGTTAAAATGGTATACATATAATTACACATATGCATATGTATATGTAAACACACATACGTGTACACACACATATACACATATATATAAATATGATCTGGTTGTTTGTTGTACATACCTTATCTGTATATAGACATTAGATGAAATAGTGAATTTCTTTCAGAAGAATATCTTTAAATTACAGTGGACTTTCTAAAGAAAACATAATGGGGGGTTCATTTTTAATTATACAGGTATAGTAGTATCCTATTTGGATCTAAAAAAATGGACATTTTCTTTACTTCATACCTCCTAGAGCTTAGTAGGGAGCATGTCCAATATTAAAAATAGGAATGTATTAGATCCATAAAATAATTAGATCCATTTACTCAGAATTTTCAACCATAAATTTCTGTGGTCATGGACTTTTTTTGTAGCAAAGATCCTGACAAGAGATATACATACATATAACATGAGATTTTATCTTTAGCTGGTACTGCGCTTTGCAATTCACTTAAGATTAAAAAATTAAGAAAATAGAAAAAAATTAATTATGTATCTTACCCTTAGGTGTGGGACATGTGTGTTCTCCTAGAGATCCAAGCAGCAAGTGAGTGAATGCTGGCTTGCTCTGGGTATATATAGGGACTGACTATGACATAATTTCTCTTTGTCCAATCAATTCAAGTGATTTTATTTTTTATTAGTATTTATATTTATATATGTTTTTTTCCTTATGTATTAACTTAGTATGTGAATAGACTTTTGTGTGTGGGCTGGTGATTTTATTTTTATTCTTATTCATAAATGCAAATATAAACGTGTGTTTTCAAAAAAACGCCCCATAGTGCATTGCGTTTCATTATTTTTCCCAGTTCTTTTTTAGGGCTTCAACCGTGTCTTAAAATCGTATATTTAGGGGTGAGGGAACCACTACTAAGTGCGCATCTTCTCTGTTTTAATTTTTCTTGAAAGAGTTTTCTTAAATGTCTTATTTGGTTTAATAAGCGGTTTGCGTTCCACTTGATGCGGAGTGGAACGCACCGCCATCTTTAACCAGGAAGTTCTTTGCGGAAGTGTACGATCCGCCGGTTATTTCAGATGCGCGTCATCAGGGGACAGTTCATACTTTCTATATGTTCCTCCTGCTATTATTGGAGACGTTTCTCTCATACCTAGCTTCTATGAGTGTTATCTTAAAGGGCTTAAGTGCATTTTTACCTAGTATCAGTGGGAACGGGGCACCATATTTTTTAAAAATGATAATGTGATATTTATCAGTGATATGAATTAGTCAATTGCAAAATTTCAGTCATAGCTTTACAAATATAGGTGGTACATCAATTCCATATAAAACAATATAAATCTTAATAATACATAAATTAAATTAATTATATGCATAATGAAAAACGTAATGGCTGCATAGTCATGGAGGAGATTAAACATGATAGCTGGGTGTGACCTAAGAGGTCATGTGACATGGAGAGCCTATGGCTGTCTTGAATTTGGGTTGTTGGCTCTAATCATTACTCTGGGAGAAGGAGGAGTCTTCCTCTTCTTCCAGAAAATTTTCTGAGTGAGTACACGTTTTTGCTGCTCTGCAGGTTAGGCCCAGTTAGATTAAAATTCACCCCTAGTTCTGTGCCCCCCTTTAGTCAGGAACATGTCCCGCTCTGCCCCCAGTCGCTCAAGGCGTGCTGTTAGGCCGCCTGCCCGCTTTGCGGAGGCCTTGGGTTCAGGGAGGGGGGCTGCGTCCTCACCTCATGCAGACAACTCTGCTCTGTGTGCCGCTGGTGGCTCCGGGGGAGGGCGTAGGGGCAGCGTGGCTGACGCTGCGGTCCCTGCGCTCCCTGACTTGGAGCTGTCGGCGGCTAGCGGGCGGAGGGCGTCGCGCGGCGGGCGTGACGGTTCAGCAAGCGCCCGCCGCGGCATGGCGCTGGTGGAGAGCAGCTTCCCCCAGGCTTTCCAGGCGTCCGGGCGCGGTAGGGGACGCCTAGGCACTGCAGCAGGGCGCTCGGGGAGAGGCCGCGCCTGCAGCGCAGCGGGTGCCGGATGATGACGGTGTCCCGCTGCGCGTGCAGCCGGCCAGGCGCGGCAGAACAGCATCACGCGGCGGGCGCAGGTCTGTGGACGGCGCCCGCCGCGCTGCTCGCGGGACGGGGGGCGCGGGAGGCGGCAGAGATAGGAGCAGCGCCGCTGAAGCTAGCGTGATGGCTAGCCCAGACCGGCGGCCATTACGCAGCTCAGCGCGAGCACGCAACATGGCGCCCGGGCCTAGGCCCCCGGGAGGTCGCAGGGGGGTGTCGGAAAACACTGACACAGGGCCAGAGGGAGGATCAGGAGAGTCTGAGAGGGGCATTTCTCCTTCCCCTGATCCTGAGACCCCCATGTACGGCTATAGGCCGTCATGGGAGAGGCAGAGTCATAATGAAGAAGAGGGGACACAGGCTCCCTCTAGATCGAGGGGTAGCAGTAGCACTAGGAGTAGTAGGTTGCCCAGGAGTGTTAGCAGGGACAGGGATCCCACAAGGGGGCCCAGCAGGGCACGCAGGCCTTCCCCTGCTGCATTTGATCCGGCTTTATTATCTGCAGCATTATCGTCAATGGCAGGGGCTCTGGCTCCTTTGATAGAGGAGGGTCCTGAGGAGGCCGTTTCATCACGGTCTGCCAACCGCAGATCTTCTGCTAGGGGGCAAGCCATTCCTGGTTGTGCGGAATTTGTCAGGGCTTTTAGAAACATCAGCCCCTCAGGGCGCGGTTCCAGGCCTAGGTCTTCTCGCGGGCAGGATGTTAACATTGCTTCTAGCGGCCGCAGGTCGGGCCGGAGCAGGGCAGAAAGGCCCGCCAGGCCTTTGTCTGTTGTTTCCTCAGATCCTGATGAGAGAGAAGCTGACCCTGCGGACGAAGGAGAGGCTGATTTGGAGGATGACACAGATGACGACACCTGGGCGGCACAGCCTGAGTCTACAGGTGAGGAGAATACAGATGAGGGGGCCGGTTCAGTGGCGTATTCATCCACGGTGGGGTCTGGCTCTAGTCGTTTTTCCTCTTCCTCCTCCTCCTCATCTGCTGGTGGGTCTGAGGTAGGCAGTACTAAGAAGGCGCGCAAGCGGGCAGCCAAATATGCTAAAAAGGAGGCGGGTCGGCAGGCGCTTAGTCGCAAGCGTAAGCGTGCAGCATCAATTACTAAGAGGGAACGCAAGCGCCGCAATCTTCCTGGGGTCGTGCACTGTGACTACACTGCCGTGCTTCGGGGTCTTAGGGAAAGCTGTTGGGCCAAAATTCAAAAAGGAGAATTCGTGGACTTGTTCAGCCTAACTGACGAGTCCAAAAAAGCCTACAAAGCTGCTAAGGCAAAGGGAGGTATTGGAGCGGAGGCTTTCCGCTCTTATGATAATTGGCTGGCGGGATTCTGCGTTTTCTCCGCATGTTATCTGGAGGATAGGCCACGTGAACATATGAACATCATTAGATACATTCACATGGTACACGAGATGAGACGCACATATGGTGGGGTAGCGTGGAGGACATATGATGAGCAGTTCCGCCGCAAGCAGGACTGCTTACATATCATAGATTTTGGGTGTAAGGACGTTGAAGTCTGGATGGCCCTCACCAGGACTCCCGTAGAGGCGGTGGAGAGCACGCGAGCTGTTGTCGCCGCTACCCCTGCCGCAACGGTGACTCAGCGTCCCACAGGGAGTGACACGGCCGGGCCAAAGCGTTTCCCTACGGGCGGGAGGTCCTTTACACCAGGTGCTGCCAAAGGCAAATGCTATGGCTTTAATAATTCCTTCTGCAATCAGGGACAGCGGTGCCGATACAAGCATGTCTGCATCAACTGTTCAGGGAATCATCCTGCATTTAACTGCTTTCGAGGTGGCCGCCCCTCTCGAGGGGCGTTTGCCTCGGCAGCACCAAGGCCCTCCGCGTCAGGCAACCCTAGATAGAGCCTTTACTCCGGTAAGGGTGGAAGCCATGTCACCATGGCTCCGCCAATACCCGGACAAAGAGTCTGCTGTTTTTCTGTTACAAGGTTTTACTGAAGGTTTTCACCTCCCTATACAGAGCGAAGTGGTTGGGGGGAAGTTTAGAAATCTTCAGTCTGCTCGCGCCTTGTCCTCAGTTTTAAGGGACAAGGTTGACACCGAGCTGCGTTTAGGTCGCATGGCCGGGCCCTTCCCTGCTTCTCCCCTGCCCAATCTAATTCTATCCCCCGTTGGGGTAGTGCCAAAGAAAGTTCCTGGTAAGTACAGACTTATCCAGCACCTTTCTTATCCAGCAGGCTCTTCGGTTAACGATGCCATCCCGGAGGAATTCTGTTCAGTGACCTATCAGTCGTTTGATGACGCACTAGAGATGGTCCGGGCCAACGGTGCGGGGGCACTGATGGCGAAGGTCGATATTGAATCGGCATTTCGTCTCATGCCCTTGCACCCCGATGCTTTTAGGTACATGGGCTTCCGCATAGGTGAGGAGTACTTCATCGACAAGTGTTTGCCGATGGGGTGCTCCGTATCCTGTGCTTTTTTCGAGAAGTTCAGTAGCTTTTTGCATTGGTGCGTGGAAAAATCATCAGGAATGGGCGGGATCGCTCACTACCTGGATGATTTCCTTTGCGTTGGCCCTGCCGGTTCCAAGAGCTGCGCTGTATTGCTAGAGACGGTTCGTTCTGTCTTCTCGCAGTTTGGGGTGCCAATTGCGGAAGACAAAACCGAGGGCCCTATGACCTGCCTGTCGTTCCTGGGGATCCAGATAGACACAGTTTTAGGGCACTGCTGTTTACCTCTGGAGAAAGTTACCAAGCTGAAAGGAGTCATTGACACTTGCTGCGATTCTCGTAAGATTACGTTGCGCCAGGCTCAGTCGCTACTAGGCCAGCTTAACTTTGCCTGTAGAGTCATCCCAATGGGTAGGCTGTTCTGTAGGAAGCTAGAGAGAGCAACCTCTGGAGTCGCCAGAGCTCACCATCTGGTGCGATTATCCGCTGAGATCAGGCGCGACCTAGCTGTCTGGTCAACCTTTTTGGAGGACTTCAACGGCATCCGTATCTGGCTGGCCCCCGTGGTTGACAATTGCTCCCTGCAGCTATTTACTGATGCTGCTGGCGCGACGGGTTTTGGATGCTTTTTGGACGGTAGTTGGTGCGCACAGACATGGCCCTCTTCGTGGTCTGCTAAGGGCCTCACGAAGGACATGTTGCTTCTTGAGCTGTTCCCGATCATGGTGGCAATGGAAATCTGGGGCGCACGGCTTGCTAATCGCAGTGTACTCTTTTGGTGCGACAACTACAGCACAGTGCATGCGATTAACAACCAAAAAGCCAAGTCGCCTTTAGTGCTAAGAGTGTTGGCACAGCTATTCCTGCAATGTCTACGTTTTAACATCCTCTTTAGAGCTAGGCATGTCCCGGGCACTCAGAACGGAGTAGCTGACGCGCTTTCGCGATTTCAGTGGGAACGCTTTAGAGAGCTGGCGCCTGATGCTGACGTTGTTGGGGTCTCGTGCCCGGTTTATATTTGGCAGGTCATCAGCCCGGACTGGAGGGGCTAGCGGAATTATCGGTAGCGCCGGCTACTCTTAGAACATACCGCCAGGCTTGGTCGGAATGGGAGGCTTTTTCTGGAGGGTCGGCACAGCCAGGTATGCGTGGTAACAAGCTATTCCTATCTTTTGTCTGGGGGCTGTACAAGGCAGGAAAATCCAGAGCTGTCGCAGCGCGGTACCTGGCAGGAATATCATTTTTTGCGCAGCTGAAAGGGAAGCATGATTTTACAAAGTGCTTCCTAGTGCGTAGGGCCTTGAAGGGTTGGGCTCGCATTGCTCCTGTAGCTCCCGATTGTAGACGCCCCATTAGCTTCCCTCTTTTGTTATCCTTGTTGGATAAAATTAGTTTGTTTGCGGACTCCGAGTTTGAGACGTTACTGTTCAGTTTAGCCTTTTCCATGGCCTTCCATGGGGCTTTTAGAATATTAGAGCTGGTTTCGGCATCGAAAGTTAAAGTTGCTGCGCTGTTATACACAGACATTCGCATAGATGCAGGGTCTCTTTGGTGCAGGATTAGACGATCCAAAACTGACCAAGCAGCGAGAGGGACGTGGGTGCATATAGGCTCTGTTATACCCAAGTCAGCTTGTCCGGTGGCAATGGCCGAGCGTTATACACTGGTACGACCAGCAGGGGCTAAGTCATGGTTGGCACATTACGATGGGTCTCCCTTGACTAGATATCAATTTACCTGGATGCTCAGGAAATGGTTGGGTAGCCTGGGTCTGTCGCCAGGGGAATTTGGCACCCACTCCTTCAGAATTGGAGCTGCAACATCTGCTGCTAGCGCTGAGCGGTCAGTTAAGGAAATTAAGAGGCTAGGGCGTTGGCGCTCAGCGACATACAGAAAGTATATTAGGCCTCACCTCCTGCCCTAAACTGTCTGTGCATGTATGGTTTCCAGCTGTTTGGTTGTACTCCTATGTTACCCCTGCCCGATTGTTTCCTACTCGGGGATTAGCCACGCTCTGTTGTTGGGCCAGCGTCCGGAGTTTTCACGCTTTTTTACCTGAACTGACGGACTGAATTCGGCTATTTCTGATTCGGCTAATTCGGCTTCAATTAAGAGTCCCTCAGCAGGTTCAGACGTTTTTTCCTCCGGCCGAGTAATCCCTTGTTTTCCAAACTCCCATCCAAACCCATTCCTCCCTTTGTTTGTGGCTTCCCTTCTGTGTCCAGGAGTGGCTTCAATTGGCATTGAAGCATTTCAGCACCAAATTGTGCAGCAACCACCAAATTCTTTTTTTCTTTTGGCAGACCCTTCTAAAATTAGTGAATTTATGTTCCGGAATACTAGAGGCAGGCTCTAACTGATGTAACATCTCCTTCTTTATAGGTGTGGGCTACGATGCATGCAGAGTATGGATAGTTGGGCACTCCTTTGTGCATTGGGCGGCCAGGTTGATAACTGCAGGCGAGGGCCCCGCATGTGATTTTGGTCATTTGGTGAGGTGGATGGGCGTGAGAGGAATGTCCTGGCGCGAGCTAAGGGCATTCCTACTGATGAAGGTGAAGTGGTTTGGCTTGCCAGAAATATTGGTGATACACCTTGGTGGTAACGATCTTGGGAAAATGTCCCAATTGCAGTTGCGGGCCCTGATTATTGATGACCTGGCTGCCATTAAGGGTGCCTGGCCTAGATGCACCCTGATCTGGTCCTTTGTGGTCCCCCGGTTGTGTTGGAGAGGTGCGAGAGACTGTAGGGCCATAGATGAGGCCAGGAAGAAATTGAATTCAGCTGTTGCTAAATGGGTGATCGGATCTGGGGGGGCTGTGGTACCACACGAACGTATAAAGTTCAGGCATCATCAGCTCTTTAGGCCTGATGGGATTCATCTAGTTAAGGAGGGTCTGTATTGGTTCATCGAGGACTTGCTTGCAGTTGTAGGTTCGGTCCTGTAGCAGGTGGCGGGCGGGGGCCTCTGGGCAGAGGCCCCGCGTTGGCGGGAAAGAGCGGCAAGTTATTGATTCAAGAGGTTTATCAAGTTATGTTATTGCGTATTTGGTCATGTTGCGGTGCGCTCGCCTCTCATTTGGCTTAGGCCTTCGCTAGATTACCCGACCGGGGATGGCGAACCCACTCGGAGGAGTGGCAGCCAGTGCTGTGGGTTGAGTGGATACCGCTTTCTATGTTAGATTGATTACGCATGGGAGTTGGGTGGAGCTTAGTTAAAAGCCGCTCTTTTCTGGGCCACCATTAAAAATATAAAAATAATATAAAAATAAATATAAAATAAACAAACAAATTAATAACAAAAATTAGCATAAAAATTCTTTCTAAATAAAATTCAGCTAACAACTGTTCTGCCAAATTCAAGTCTCCGTGTCTTTATTTATTACATAGAAGTATAAGTATTATGTGACATCAGAACATGCTTGGGGTCACACATCTGCTATTACAATGTTTAATATACACAGACTATATATATATATATATATATATATATATATATATATATATATATATATATATATATATATATATATATATATATATATATAATTTGTATAAAAAATTACATACAAAATTATACATCAATTAATGAAGTTGATCCATCAGTTAATCCATATATAGGGGAATACATAATTAATTTCATGATACATAGAAAATTAATTAATAAAAAAATAATAAATAAAAAAATAATTGATTAATTAATCATAATGTAATTCTTATATATATATATATATATATATATATATCCCCCGAGGCATTTTCCTCCAATACAAACAGCCCTTGGCCCCAAAAAGGTTCCCCACCCCTGGTCTAGGGGGGGGGGGGGGGGGGGGGAGAGAGGGGGAGAGAGAATCTTCTAAAGCAAGAAAAACCGATAAACCGATGTGTATAATGCCAGCTTAAGCTATTATAATGTACTAATATACAAGTATATGCATCCTACACACAATAAATTAAACTAGTAAACCCGCTCAAAGCGGATCGCTCAGCACTGCACAGCAATGTGTGTGCTGAGCAATCTGTCAGGGCCAGTGTTCTCCAGTGAGAACATATTAACCCCTTCCTGACGCAGCATGTTTTTGCCTTCCTGACAGAGCCCTTTTTTTTTTTAAATCTGACATGTATCACTTAAGTGGGGATAACTTTTTTTTTTTGCTTTTACTTATCCCAGTGATTTTTAGATTGTTTTCTCGTGACACATTGTACTTCAAATTAGTGGTAAATTTGGGTCGATACAGTCTGTGTTTTTTTTGTGAAAAATACCAAAATGTCGTAAAAAAATGGAAAATTTAGCAATTTGCAAAATGTTAAATTTTCTGCTTGTGAGACAAATAATCATACCACTCAAAATAGTTAATAACTAACATAGACCATATGTCTACTTTATGTTTCCATCATTATTTCAACTTCCTTTTAATTTTTTTGGACACTAGGAGGCTTACAATATGAATAGCAAATTTTCAAGAAAATTTCAAACGCTGATTTTTTTTTTAGGGACCAGTTCAGTTCTGATGTGACTTTGAGGGACTTGTATGTGAGACACCCCCATAAATGATGCCATTTCAAAAACTGCACCCCTCACAGTATTCAAAACAGCATTTTGGAAGTTTGTTAACCCTTTAGGTGTTTCACAGGAATTAAAACAAAGTGTAGGTGAAATTTCAAAATTTCATTTTTTTTGCAGATTTGCAATTTTAATACATTTTTCTAAGGAACACAGTAGATTTTACTAGAGAAATGTGACTAAAAATTGATTCCCCCAATTCTTTTGTTTTCATAAATATCCTATATGTGGCCCTAGTGTGCACGTTGACCAAACCACAGGCTTCATAATAGAAGGAGCACCTACTTGATTTTGGAGCCTCCTTTTTATGAGATTATTTTTTAGGCACCATGTAGGTTTCTAGGCACCATAAGATGCTAAAAGTTAGGAACCCCCCCACAAGTGACCCCATTTTGCAAACTACACCCCTCAGGGAATTCATCTAGGGGTATAGTGTACATTTCAAACCCCCAGGGGTTTCACCAATTGTGGTACAACTGGGCAGTGAAAATGACAAATTATTTTTTTTTACACAAAAATGCAGTTCTGGCTCAAAATTTTTCATTTTCACAAGGAATGAAGGAGACAAAGCACCCCAAAATCTGTGCCCCAATTTCTCCTGAGTACGGCAATGCCTCACATGTGACCAAAAAATACCATTTGGGTGCATGGCAGGACTCAGAAGGGAAGGAGTGATTTTTGGATTTTGCAGCTCAGATTCTGGTGGAATGTTGGTGGGTGCTATGTTGCATTAGCAAGACCCCCGAAGCACCAATACAGTGGAACCCCCCCACAAGTGACCCCATTTTGCAAACTACACCCCTCAGGTAATTCATCTAGGGGTATAGTGTACATTTCAAACCCCCAGGGGTTTCACCAATTTTGATACAACTGGGCAGTGAAAATGAAAAATTACATTTTTTTACACAAAAATGCAGTTCTGGCTCAAAATTTTTCATTTTCAGAAGGTATGAAGGAGAAAAAGCACCCCAAAATCTGTGCCCCAATTTCTCCCGAGTATGGCAATGCCTCACATGTGACCAAAAAATACCAGTTGGGTGCATGGCAGGACTCAGAAGGGAAGGAGTGATTTTTGGATTTTGCGGCTCAGATTCTGGTGGAATAAATGGTGGGTGCTATGTGGCATTAGCAAGACCCCCGAAGCACGGTGAAATTATGAACCTAATAATCCATAGATGTGTGGTATATTTTAAAACACTCCTTTATACATAGGCCGGGTTTGTCGGGGCAAGTGTCACACTGGAAAATAGTTTGCTTTCTTATTCCCTTTTTATAGCAAACTTTGCACCTTTTTTGTGTCCTGCCTTTTTTTCCAGTGGAGGGGATTTCATCAGGAAAATGCTGCCCTGGTACAATACGGGGGCCAGTACTAGAAGTACTGGGGCCCTCTGCCTGCTGGTTCCCAAATATTAGGCCCTTTATGACTTCCTCTTGAAAGTGCATAAATGTCCCCCTCTGGCTGGTAGAACGGAATAGCACGTAAGCGTTATACAGTGCCATCTGGATGATATACACGGCCAGCTTCTTGTACCAGATTTTTGTTTTCCGCAGGGCACTGTACGGCTTCAGTACCTGATCTGAAAGATCCACTCCGCCCATGTACCTATTGTAATCCAGGATACAATTAGGTTTTGAGGTGTGGGTACTGGTACCTCGTACAGGGACGGAGGTGGTACTGTCTCCGTGAATTGTTGTCAGTATAAGGACATCCCTCTTGTCCTTATATTTGACCAACAACATATTTTTTGGTGCATATTCCCCTGCTTTCACCCCTTCTCATTACTTGGGCAATGTGCGTTTTTGGGAGGCCTCTTTGGTTCTTGCGGACAGTACCGCAAGCTGCTGTACCTCTTGAACCAAGGGCCTTAAACAGGGGGATGCTGGTGTAAAAGTTATCCACATAGAGGTGATAACCTTTATCCAGGAAGGGGTGCACTAAATCCCAGACAATTTTTCCACTAACACCTACGAGGGAGGGGGGGCATTCTGGCGGTTCAATTCTTGAATCCTTCCCTTCATATACCCTAAACCTGTGAGTGTACCCTGAGGTGCTTTCACACAGCTTATACATTTTTATGCCATACCTTGCCCTCTTACTGGGAAGGTACTGGCGGAAATTAACCCTTCCTTTAAAATGTATAAGGGATTCGTCTATGCAAATGAATTTATCTGGGATGTACATCTCTTCAAATTTGGCACTGAAGTGATCAATGACCGGCCTGACTTTGAATAGCCGGTCAAAGGTGGGATCATCTCTGTGTGGGCACTGTGCATTATCGTTGTAATGCAAAAATTTAAGGATTAACTCAAAACGAGTCCGGGTCATGGCCATACGGTAAAGTGGGGTGCTGTACAGAACATCTGTACTCCAATATTGCCTAATTTCTGGCTTTTTTACTATGCCCATATGAAACACCAGACCCCAAAACGTCATCATCTCTACTGCATCTACAGGGGTCCACCTAGCAAATGATGACGTGGGGTTTTGAGCAATAAACTGCTGGGCATATAAATTAGTTTGGTCCACCATTAAATTTATAAAATCATCAGAGAAAAATAATTTGAAAAAGTCAATTTCTCTGAGACCTGTGGAATCAAATTGGATTCCTGGGATGGCCAAAAACTCAGGAACCTGGGGCTCAAAATTGTCTGGTGGTGGGGTCCATACGAGATCAATTATTGGGGGGGGGGGGTGTCTCAGCTGCTCTACGGGGGCGTCTTTGAGGGGGTCCCTCATCACTAGAGGAGGAAGAGGAGCTTAAGATGAATCCTTCAAATTCCCCGCTTGCATCACTGGCTGTGTCAGAGTCAGAGGCAAGCATGGCATATGCCTCCTCCGCTGAATACATTCTTCTGGATGACTGGGATGACATTTGGGATGACATTTGGGATGCCATTTTTATTTTTGTGTTTCTGGTAGTGAAATGTTTCAACACGTGTATAGTGTAGGGGGGGTACAAACTTTATTTCTATGTAGTATGTAGTGTGTAGTGTGTATGTAGTGCAGAAAAAAAAAAAAAAAAAAAAGGTCCTGCGCCAAAAATTGAGCACAGATGTTGGTCAGTAACGTCCGTCACTGAACAGCGCTCAAAGGCAACAGGAATTTGATCAAAAAAATTTGATCAAAAAAAAAAAATAATTAAAAAAAGACCCCACAGCACCCTCAAAAAAAAAAAAAAAAAACGTGATCAGTGATGCGACACTGATTACCAGTGAGGGGCAGCAGGTGCACAACCTTTGGTGCAACTGGCAGGTATATATAAAAAAAAAGTATAGAAAAAAAGTATGAACCGCAGGCACGGCCAAAGCTGCTGTACAGGGAGTGTGTAATTCTCCCAATAATATAAGCAAAAAAGAAAAGAATGGATGTACAGCGCTAGGTTGTCTGAAAAAGTATGTACTACCACATGTTGATAATCAAAACATTTATTAATAAAAATACAATTTTAATGAGAGCTCTCATAATAATTCATAACAATAGAAATATATAAAAATTTAAAAAATGTATATAAACATACATGAAACAGAGGCTCTCTGATGCAAGTATCTCCACAGTAGTCACCAATAAATCTTATATTTACCAAGGGGAGACGGGGGGAGGGGAAGTCTCCTTAATGATCTGGCTGCAAAGGTAGTGTCCCAATCCGGGTAAATGCCCAGTATATCCAGGTGATCCAAGCAGATAATTTTTATGGCAGTCCTTTTGGTATGTATGTACCTTGCATGACACTGCTGCTGTCTGCTGGTTTAAACGAAGTCCTGGAAGCAATGGATGAACCGGTCCGGATTAATGTGCGGGATAAGTGCAGTCCTTGGTATTGTGCAAAAAGGCAAATGGCAGTTAGGTGCGGTGGAGAGGTGCTGGATACTGCTCAACGCGTTTCGACGCTAGCTCGCGTCTTCATCAGGAGATGATCACCTCAGATATAGTGATCAGCACAAAAGGGGGGGGGGCAGCAGACACAAAATATAGCACTCTCTATCTCTCTCTATCTCTCTCTATCTCTCAATGACACTGCAGCAGCAGCACTGACAGTTATATGTATAAAAAATAACCCCTGCACCCCCAAAAAGTTGCTGGGGGTGCACAAAAGGGGGGCAGCAGACACAAAATATAGCACTCTCTGTCACTCTCTGTCACTCTCTCTATCTCTCTCTATCTATCACTCTATGACACTGCAGCAGCAGCACTGACAGTTATATATATATACAAAATAACCCCTGCACCCCCAAAAAGTTGCTGGGGGTGCACAAAAGGGGGGCAGCAGACACAAAATATAGCACTTTCTATCACTATCTCTCTCTATCTCTCTATCTCTTACTATTTATCACTCTATGACACTGCAGCAGCAGCAGCACTGACAGGTATATATATTAAAAAAAACCCTGCGCCCCCAAAAAGTTGCTGATCAGTTAATTTATACTGATCAGCACAAAAGGGGGGGGGGGGGGGCAGCAATCAGTTGCACACGCAGTACAGCTGTATATATATAAAAAATATATAGCACAATCTGTCACTATCTCTCTATCTCTCTCTATCTCTCTATCTATAACTCGAACACACTGCAGCAGCACAACACAGCACAGCACAACACAGGAAGTCACAAGAAGTAACAAGATCCAGGAACGCTACAAGCAGTGATCAGTTAAGTGTTTGCAAGGATCAGGTCAGTATATCGCGGCAGATAGGCACGGTGACCGCACTGCACGCAATTCCAGACCGGAATGGCGTCTGCAGTGCAGACACCGTTAGTTTTAAATCACCCTCCATGGCTGTGATTGGTTCGTCGGTCCGACGAACCAATCACGGCCTTTGGGGGCGGGTGAAGTGAGGTGGGGTGACACCAGTGTCACCCTTACACCCCGTGGTGATTGGTGCTGTACAGCAATCACCACCGATCCCTGTGTCACCGGCGAACGTTATTCGCCGGTGACACAGAAAACGCTGTAATTGGCTGTTCACACTGAACAGCCAATCACAGCGATCGCCGACGGGGGGGCGGCATTGCAGCCCCCCCTGGGCATGCAGGGACATGTCTGCTGTCAGGGACAGCAGACATGTTTAAACTGTCACCGCGTCTATAGACGCGGTGACAGTTAAATGGCATGACGTAC
The DNA here is from genome assembly GCF_055691185.1 of Crinia signifera. Taxonomy (NCBI): domain Eukaryota; kingdom Metazoa; phylum Chordata; class Amphibia; order Anura; family Myobatrachidae; genus Crinia; species Crinia signifera. The sequence goes on from NC_139219.1 coordinate 275,108,820, forward strand.
ATTTATGCCATGTGTCGGGAAGTACATCCCGGCCATGACGTAAATGTACGTCAAATGTCGGAAGGGGTTAATAATGCACTGCGTGAAAAAAAAAAATTGAATGTCCATAAGTAACCCTTGTGACCTGGTCCAAATTTCACTTTGTCTTTCTTTCATTGGATTTGCTTGGAAGAGAAAATAAAGGAAGACAAACAATATAGGCCCTGATTCTGGTTCACTTGTAAAATAAAATTCTCTCTACCACTCATGGAGAAAACCTTGTGCACTGCAGGGGGCAGATGTATCACGTGCAGAGAGAGTTAGATTTGGGTATGGTTTGTACTTCAAACGTATATCTATATTGTAGTGTTCAAATAAAGCAGCCAGTATTTACCCTGCACAGAAACAAAATAACTCACCCAACTCTAACTCTCTCTGCACATGTTACATCTGCCCCACCTGCATTGTACATGATTTTGTCCATTCGAGAGAGAATGTGCAAGTAAACCAGAATCAGGCCCATAATGTAGTTTGGAGTCAATAGAAACCACAGGTGTTCATGCAGGAAAATGATAGTTGTATCCCGTTTGTAATCTCCTGCCACCAGATTAAACATAGTAAAAATCTCCATACACAACCGGGCTCCCTTTGGTGTTTTGCGTTAATGATTTGCAGTCGTTAATCGTGCCTACACAGTGACCGATGTGTGCCAAATCCTTCAAAACTGGCTGTTCTCTTTCTGCATGCAGAACAAATTAGCAAACAAGATGAACGAGCAGCCAGTACACCCATTGCATCTTTATCATGCCCGCACACACAGACCGTTTTGAAACGATAGTTTGTTCCAAGTAGTAGGAAATGGCCATATTTAAAAAATATATATCTATATGTGTGTGCGCACCCTTTTTTTTTTTTTTTTTTTTTTTATATATAGAGTGTCCTGAGCAGGTTCTCTTAGATGTGCAGAAACCATACTAGGCCATATAATGACTCCTGTCTCCTTCTCCCCGCTCTCTAGCCCAGTGCTGCGTGGGAATATTTTTCCTGTTGGTCCTCGCCAGGTTTTGGCTTGTGATTGCTCTGTATGTGCTCTGGCTGTACCTTGACTGGGAGACTCCTCAGAATGGAGGCCGCAGGTGCGAATGGGTACGGAATTGGACGGTGTGGAAGCATTTCAAGGATTACTTCCCAATCAAGGTAATTTTCGTTACAGAGAATATAGATTATGTTTTGTGGGAGAGGAATTCATTATTTGCATATTTTAAGTTTATCCAATTTATCATGCACCCTATGGGATAATCTTGTAGTAACTGGTGACCTCTAGACTCCCTTCTAGCTCACCAAATTGGGCAACCATGTTTATATAACCTTAAAGATGGCTGGAACAGCTTTGAGTAATCCTATCTTTTTAGCTGAGTATAAGCTTGTGGTGCAGAACACTTGGCAGTGTGCCTCATACAGAGCAAACTGTTATGTAGGCAGCATTAATGAACGTAGTAGTGAAAGGGCTTTACTTCAATGCCTCCATTCATGGGAGGATCCGCTCAGCACACCATGTCTCATTGATCAGTGCGGGCTGCAGGCAGGATAACCTGCCTACAATTATGTGTGCACATGCTACAGGTGGACTAGCCTGCTATTCTGTGTACCTGTGGACTAGCATATCATTATGTGTGCGGGCGGGCTGAATCGATGGAATTTGCCTAAAGGGGTTAATTTAAAAAAAAAATGCATTGTTTGTATGCCAACAAGAAATGCATTTCCTAATGTGCTGAAAAACCCATTTGAACATATTTAATAATGCAGTTAAATGTACAGTATGTAACTACAGCCTGGGAATTTCTCTTTAGTAACTGGTCCCTTTTTCTGTTCTTTATCCAGCTACTTAAGACGGCTGACTTGGATCCACAACACAATTACCTGATGGGGTTCCACCCTCATGGTGTTCTTGTTGCTGGGGCTTTTGGGAATTTTTGCACAAACTACTCAGGGTTTAAGGAGCTTTTTCCAGGCCTGACTCCTTTCTTGCATATTCTTCCATTCTGGTTCCGCTGCCCCTTCTTTCGAGAGTACGCAATGTCTATGGGTGAGTAAGGAACTTTATTTAATGCCTATGTGTAGACTTTATCGTTTTAGTTGGAACAACAAGTTGTACAAGCTCTGTGTTTTTTAAACTAAAAACTTATTTCAAGCATGAATACTATTTTTCCACACATAGGGCCTTATTCAGATCTGAGCTCCGTACAAATTTGTTTGGAAAATGGGCAAAACCATGTGCACTGCAGGTGGGGAAGATGTAACCTGTGCAAAGAGAGTTAGATTTGTGTGAGTTATTTTGTTTCTGTGCAGGATAAATATTGGCTGCATTATTTTTACACTGCAATTTAGATTTTAGTTTCAGCACACCCCACCCAAATTTAACTTTCTTTGCACAGTTTACATCTGCCCCACCTGCAGTGCACATGGTTTTGCCCATTTTCCAAACAAATTTGTACTGAGCTCAGATCTGAATAAGGCCCATAATGTATACTGGTTATATACTTGTCGCCAACGTTGAATTTCATCCACTTAGCCAATATTTATGAAAATACAAATCTGCGCCTATATTGCAAGCTAATACGATCAGAGCCCTTCTCTGTACGCACTCTGAGTCATGCATACAGGGAAGGGGAAGCCTGTTTCAGATGGATCTCTTGCACCTGATATTGGTCTGGGGCAATTGCTGACACCAATAATGCCTGTTGACGAAAAAAATTTGGGCTGCGCACCTTTCCACTTGAGGCTGCACAGATGCCCTCATTGGCCCTAAGCCAACTTGCTTTAGCATAAGGTAGTAAATCTGGATTCCACAACATCACACAAACAGCCACTTAATGGCTGCAGTTACACTTGTATATTCAACCAACCATGCAATGCTCAGCATAATAAATTATACATATTTTTTCAGTTAGTTTCACATATAGCGCAGCATATTCCTTTGCTCTTTACAATAGGAAACCGTGATAAAACAAACCTGGGTAGTAACAAACTAACATAGAGGTAGGAGGGCCCTGGTAGCAAGCTGATGCTGCTTTCAGACCGCAAAACTGGCTTTGACCCTGTAGTTGAAAACGTTTCCAATAACGGGTCTGCCAGGTAAAACCCCTTTCACAAAGCATCTCTTAAACGGTATATTACCGTTTAAGTGCGTTGTTTTTTTTTTTTACACTGGCAGACCCGTTTTTGGAAACTTTCCAAATACAGGGTCAATGCCAGTCTTTTCTTGTAAGAAAGAAAGACACTTTTTTTCATGAGTGCTTACGACCATACTGCACTGCCGGGAGGTACGGGGGGGGGGGTTCTTAACACATTGCGGGGGGTGGGTGGGGGGAGTCGACCTGCGGGGGGCGGCTCCAGTGCTGTGAATATTTAATGAGCGCTCATTAAATATTCACTGCGCTGAATTTAGGACCCAGCTCATTGGCTGGGTCCTAAATACCGTTTCAGACCCGATTTTGATGCCAAAATACCGGGTCTGAAACCGGTAGGACCCTCAATTTTAAAGTGGTCCTGCACCTTTCAGACCGCACAGATTACCGGTTTAAAACGGTTAATCGGCAAAATACCGGTTTTTAAGTGCGGTCTGAAAGGGGCATAACAAGCTTATATAGGGAAAATAGAAGGGATACATAAGGATAGGATTCCATAGCATGGAAGTCCCACCAGATTACAAGACCATCCTGATGGGATGGAATTGGTTATGAATGCTAATAGAGGTTGTGTGGGGGTTCTGGAATATGATAAGCTTGCCTGAAGAGGTGAGTTTTCAGGGAACACTTGAAAGTTTGGTGGTTAGAGGAGATTCTTAATGTGCGTGGAAGGGCATTCCATATGTTGGGTGCTGCCTGAAGAAAGTCCTGCAATTGTAAATGGGATCTAGTAATGAGTCTGGATGAAAGATGCAGAGCTGAGAGGTCTGGTGGGAATATATTTTGAGATAAGCGAAGAGATGTATGTTGGTTTAGTCAAGTATTTTATATTGATTACAGTAAAATGCAGGCAACCAATTGGGGGGTACTGACAGAGTGGACGTTGAACGTCTAGCTAGGAAGATCAGCCTAGCAGCTGCATTCAAAATGGATTGTAGTGGTGAGAGCCTTTTCTTCGGAGACTATTGCAATAATCCATTTGTAAGATAATGAGTGCATGGATTAGAGTTTTTGCAGTGTCTTGTGTAAGAAACCTGACGAATTTTGGATTTTTTTATTTTTAAGATGCATGTTTTAGAGACCGATTGAATGTGAGGAATGAAGGACAGTTCAGCGTCGAGGATGACCCCTAGCGCAGCGAGGTTGGCAACTACTCTTGGCTGGTGGGAATATAATTCTGTTTTAGAAAGGCTGAGTTTGAGGTGGCGAGATGACATCCAGGATGAAATGGCAGAAAGGCATTCAGAGACATGGAACAATACTGATGGTGACAATTCAGTGAGGATAGCTAGATAGATGCGTATCATCAGCGTACAGATGATACTGAAAACCAAAAGAGTTGATTAGTTTGCCAAGAGAGGAGGGGGACCAAAGAAAAGCTGGGGACCAAAGATTGAGCCTTGTGGTACTCCAAAAGATAAAGGTAGTGAGGAGGAAGTAGAATCGGAGAAACGAACACTGAAAGAGCGATTAGATAGGTAGGATGCGATCCAAGAAAGGGCTGTGTTCTGAAGACCTAGGGATTGTAGTGTTTGACACGCCGAGAGATCTAGAAAAATAAGAAGTGAGAAATAGCCATTAGAATTATTTAACTATAAACCTGTACATTCTGTTGTAGGTTGACCAAGGTCTTTATGCACTTTTCACAGGTCTGGTGTCTGCTTCCAAGAAAGGTGTAACTCAAGTGCTGAGCAAAGCAGAGGGTGGAAATGCTGCAATTATAGTGATTGGGGGCGCTGAGGAGTCGCTGGATGCCCACCCAGGAAATCTCATTCTTCATATCCTTAAGAGGAAAGGATTCATCAAAGTGGCACTGAAGCGAGGGTGGGTCCATAGGTGGCGATTTATGTTTTTGCTGGTGGGTGCTCAAGCCAAAAATATAGGGGAGTGGCTTCATGGGAAAGGAGCGTGGCCACAAAATAATACCAATTTATATTATGCAGCACAGAAATAAATGCCCCCCCACGGTGCCAGGTACATAAATGCCCCCCACGGTGCCAGGTACATAAATGCCCCCACAGTGCATGTACATAAAAGCCCCCACAATACCTGTGCCGGCAATGAGGGAGGAGGAGTGTGGTGGGATATGGGAAGTTGGGCCACTGCTGAGCTACTCAGTGCGCGGCAGCTCCTCACAGGCTGGCGTGCCCCACGTCCGCGTATTACTCCATGGACGGAATACACTCTTTCTGCTGTCGCGGCATACTGTTTCCCAGACGGCAGGTCCGGCGATGCAGCCACAAATTAGCTAGTTAATATGGCGGCCCAGCACTGGGACTCGGGTCCGTGGGTGCTCGGGCCTTGAGCACCCACAGAATCGGCGCCTATGGGTGGGTCACCTATTTGTGATGGTCCTGTATTGCGTGTAATATCCCAACCACTAATCCTAGTATGAGATCTTTTGGTACTCTTTACTTAGAACGGCGCCCACGATTTTGATCGTGGGCATCGTTAGTAAAAAATCGTGGCCATCTCGGGCATTGAATGCACTAAAAAATCGGGTGCGATTCAACCGACGAGATGCCCGAGATTTCCCATAGGGAACAATGTTAAATGTCTCAATTGACCCAATTTTCCTGTTCAATGCCTCAATTGACCCGATTTTTCCATAGGAAACAATGTTAAATGGCCCACAGAGGCCAAATGGGCACCCTGAAGTCTGAAATGGCCCCCACAATTGTTAACGCCACCCCACGATCAACGTGAACCCGAAGCGTGGCGAGCGCAGCGAGCCCGCGAGGGGCGGCGGTACGCGTCCTACGACCTTTTCATACCCCCACTATCCACGTCGGCGTGGAGTTGAGAATAGAAAGTGTGGCGAGCGGACGCGGACAGCTGTGAAGCCCACAAGGGGACGCGGATACCTGTGAAGGTATCCGCGTCCCCTCGCGGGGCTCGCCACGCTTCAGGCTCGGTGGCTCGCTGCGCTCGCCACACTTTCTATTCTCGACTCCATGCCGACGTGGATAGTGGGGGTAAAAAAAGGTCGTAGGACGCGTATCGCCGCCCCTCGCGGGCTCGCTGCGCTCGCCACGCTTCGGGTTGACGTTGATCGTGGGGTGGCGTTAACAATTGGGGTGGCCATTTCACACTTCAGGGTGCCTATTTGGCCTCTGTGGCTCATTTAACATTGTTTTCCTATGGAAAAATCGGGTCAATTGAGGCATTGAACAGGAAAATTGGGTCAATTGAGACATTTAACATTGTTCCCTATGGGAAATCTCGGGCATCTCGTCGGTTGAATCGCACCCGATTTTTTTAGTGCATTCAATGCCCGAGATGGCCACGATGGGCGCCCTTCTAGGTAAAGAGTACCGATCTTTTTTCCGGAAACACGATGGTGGGAAAATTCTGAAAATGCCCTAATATAGGGACAGATTTGCTGTTACTTGGTGAAAACTTCATGCACTTGAAAATGACATCCGAGTTTCTCACCCTTATAGTCAAAGTGAAAAGTATTATTAAACCAGGAGTGGGGTAGGGGTAATTTTTTAATTAAATGGTTTATCGTTTCTAGCTTTAATATTGTAGAATGTCCCACATACATGATAGGTAGCATGTGATTG